>NC_069124.1:43241377-43478877 GCF_026914265.1 Mya arenaria | reverse complement strand
TAGTGTTCCTATAGTTCGGCTCAGGCACATCCAGATTCAAAATTGGTTTCAATTATATGTGTTGATTGAATACTATTTGCTTTAAAATTGCGTTTTCGCGATATTACCTTTAAATGGTCATCATTAAGGCAATGTGTTTTTACCTGAAAATAATAAAGATGAACTAGTGTAAATTTCGTTTTTGCCGAGAAAACAGGATGAAGTCTGAAAGCGCGTCATCACCCTCATCATCATACCGGTATAGATCGTCATGTTTGTTGTCATATTCAAATCAGTTTTAAGATTCGTCATCATCAGAAAGCTTAGACGCTGAGCATGAAAAGACAAAAAAACGACACAAAAGATGCCATCGAATACAAAAAGAAAGCGCTCGTAAATTGCATTCTGAACAGAAAATATTCCGTTATTGTTTTTGTCTTGATTAACTAAATTATGAATAATATTTTAGTCATTTGTCTTGAGGAGAAATGAATATGTTCATCATCATGGTTCCCTGGCAGATAATCAATCTTAAAGCAGTAGGTTTCAGCCTGAAGTCTTAACTTCTATCGATGATTAATTCACTGTCAAATCTAATTTTGAGCTAATATTTTACCTTATTTTGAGCAACATATGAAACTGTTCTATGAATATGTGACATTTCTTTCTTTGTTTTTTTTTAACTTCATATCATTGATGGAATCTAAATATTTACGTTCTAAAGCAAAGAGGACAAAACAGTTCTTTCGGTTAAAATAGGAGTTAGATTTTATGTAGCAAATGAAAAAATGTACTGCGCACCAACTGTTGCAACAACTGTGTTATATTATGTAATGCTCATCGATAATGCATATTATATGTTTAACATTGTAAAGCTGCATTGGATTTTTAAGAAAACAATAAAAAATAATCGCAACCTTTCGAAACGTGATTCGATTTCTTTGAGACACAGCTATCTCTACGTAAAATAATGTAGAAAGGATTAGGCCACGTAGATAATCCAAGTAAATGTCAGTATCACCGACTAGTCATGTGTTATAGTAATTTGGAAGAGGAAACATTTGTTTAAATATTAATAACTCACACATTTTTCTGTTTTTAACCCATGTCACACATAGTTTACGACCAACTCACAACTACGGGTAATCAGTGTTTGCTATAAGTCTTTAAACTGTTGCTAGAAGTCTATTGCATATGTTGACATTGCATCGGTGTTCATTGACTTGTTAGATAAGGCAATTAAGTCTCCTGGAGGTCTTCGATACTTCAACGTCTCGATGGAATAACCATGATCTTTCTCCTTTAACAGTTTGTTTTTAATAATGAAATACTCGTCAAGGCAGTCATTGGAACGATCGTTATCATATTGACAACCTACGTCCGACCATTGGAAACTTATCACCAGTCATTGATTTTTGTATGACAGGTACCTATTAATCGCCTGTCGTTTGCAGTTGATCGCAGGATCGCTTGTTGATGGCCGGATGACGATCGCAAATTGGTCTAACGGTGAATGGCGAACCAAAGTCGCCGACTTATTTTTCATAGCATTTTCTGGCTCAAAGTCGCTAGTCGTCGTTGACCTCCGAAATGTCTGGATAACGCAGGTCGCTAGATAGTCGTTAGCAGTGTGTGATGGTGACTTGACCTAAAGAATTGAACACATACAATGATACTGTCTTTTAACTTAACCACTAAACTAACACTAGGGGCGGATCCAAGATTCAGGAAGTCATAATTCCGCCCACAATGCTCATCAACACTTGAATAAATAGAGAAAACTCCATACTCCATTTAATACTGTAAAGATTAAAATAATTTTCGAAGAATTGTTGGTACATTTAGTAAACGTATGAATAACGTCCGTACTGAACGACCACTAATACGATTTTCAATTTATATCATCAATACTGATTTGATTATTTACAACGCGTAGTACATTAAACGTCTCTATAGCGCGTACATCGTCAACGCTATTCATTATGAAATCACTTTTGCAATTTATAACACTTGTTTTTATATAGTGATTTTTCATTTTTATATAATTTGGTATATATATCACTGCGTCAATTGCATCTGCGATTGTTGGCACAATGTCACCCTGGTTGACCTTATTTGTGCTTAATTGAAATCATGTGGAGTGATATGTCTAATCTCACATTTAATGAACATTTAAAGGCCACCGTCATATTAGTTAAACACGCATGAGCAATACATGCATTGATTTACAGAATTACACCAAGTAAAGTAAGGCAACCATCAATTTCGGATGTACGTGAAGTTAGCGGCCTAGCGGCCAAGCGGCGTGAAGTTAGCGGCTTAGCGGCCTAGCGGCGTGAAGTTAGCGGCCTATCGGCCTGGCGGCCTAGCGGCGTGAAGTTGGCGGCCTAGCGGCCTAGAGGCCTAATTTTTTCTCTATTTCCAAGCAATTGCTAATTGCCGCCAGGCCGCTAACTTCACGCCGCTAGGCCGCTAAAGTGCTTGATCGACTTTTTTGAAAAAGAAATGAAAAACGCTTCAGAGTGATAATTTGTGCATGAAACGGTCAATTTAAAATTGTTTTAGAATAAAAGGTAAAGAAAAATGTTCTGAATAGAAAACAATTTAAGGCAGCTATGTAACTGTATGGATAAAAAACTTATCATTGTTTTAAAAAAAAGTCATTAACAATTGCTTGGAAATAGAAACAAATAATTAGGCCGCTAGGCCGCCAACTTCACGCCGCTAGGCCGCCAGGCTTCTAGGCCGCTAACTTCACGCCGCTAGGCCGCTTGGCCGCTAACTTCACGCCGCTAGGCCGCTAACTTCACGTACATCGATTTCGGCGTGAATTCGACAGTGGTTATCTTATAAGCTATTAGTGTGTACATCGTGTTTGAATCTTCAATACGTGATGATAACATAATTATATATCAGAACACATCAAGAAAAATTCTTCGTCCCATAGATCTTACGTTTAATACAACGAGCGCTCAAGGACCCTTCTTTTTCATTTACTACGACTAGGAAAATAATTAAATTATACAACAATAATTGTATTTTATTAGAAGGGACCAGATAAACTACTACACAGATTGCTTAATTTGATTAAAATACTACTTCGGTCAACTCTTATTTATCTATATATCTTCAGCTTTGTTTTCTTTTAAGTGAGATTGACCAAGTTTCCCATGGGCTTAAGGCAGAGAGACAGTGACTTAATCCCTATCTGTCTGCGTCTGATTGCGGATGTCAATGCGACTCGGACTAGCCGTTGATTAAAGCTGGATTATTGCTTTCTTGGAAAATAGAACCGTTAGATTAATGTGGATGTTATATCAATGTTTTTAATTAGAAAACTTACTCTGATCCTTGCCAGAAATGTTTTCATATATTCCAGTCTGACAAGTTTGGCGCTGTCCGTCGTTTGTGTGTCTACATAGATAGCATTCAATAATTCTTAATATCTCGCCTTCAAGTCCATGCCAAAAGCTCCTAATGCACTCCAAGATCAATACTCTGAAATCTTTATATTTTGTTGTTGATCTGGGTTTTGGCATCGGTTATACAGTTTTCCATGGACTAGTGTTATTGCACTTTCCTAGAGTTATTGCACTTAACTTAGTAAAATATGAGCGTATAGTACATTACACGTTTGTTATTCAAATCTTCAATAACTTTCTACGGAATTGAAAAGAAACATATATATAATGAGGTTTGGTCTGTAAAAATCTACTTTATATCGGATTTCTATGTGTAAGTGCAGCGTCATAGCCTTTAGGATGCATATTGGACCTACAATTTTTTTTAGCAAATTTATAAAGGATTGCAAAACTATAATTTTGCCCGAAAAATCAACTTATCAAATCAATGAGTGGTTATCTAGCACTTAATAAATATATAAAGTTTATATTTTTTACTTTTTTATACTCAACATGGTATCGTAAAGGTTTGGTTACACTCCTTGTCGTTCAGCATGCCTTGCATAATCAAAAGTGTTTTTCTAAAAACAAACGAATTTGTATTTGTTGATGTAATACATAATACATAGGCACTGACAACACTATCATACTGCCTAAGAAAAATGCTCTTCTAACATAAATTGCATCAAAATAAAAACTGAAATAAATTTTGTATAACGATTTTAACGTGGTTTTCAACAATACAAACATTTCACAAAAGAGAACAATAAAGCCATCTTCGGGGAATTTGCACGTTGACATGCTGGAACATTGACTGATTTATGACCTTCATAAATGTCCAGAGTCTGTCACGCTAATGCTTTCCTGAGGCATTCGTGAATGATTGAAAATGTAACCATCCAATAGTTTAGGATTAGATGAGCGAATAGATCCTTGAAGGTATAGTGTGTTGTACTTAGTTATCAACAATATGCTTAAGTATTAGGTATTGCTAATCAGCAGCGGCGTCAATATAATGCATCAGTCAATTGTAACCATGGCCCCCAGGTCCGGGAAATAGCGGGGACTTTGACTTTCGGTCCAGCAAAGCACGGGCAAAATCCCCGTTCTGCGGGAACGAACTGCTGGTGAAACCTCCGCCTAATGCCCCCGCACCCAGGGACTCTAGGTAAGGCCCATTCCCCACTATATTTAGCACGAAGACAAACCACAACATTCACCCGGCACTGCGGGGCCACATGGAAGGTAAAAACACGGCCCATTTCCCCGGCTATCCCCAGTATACCCCTGACTTAGGGGCCGTGGTAACAATTGACTGGTGCATAATAAGCCGTATTTTGCTAAATATACATGTCTCGAACTTGTCTATTCTTACAACAGAGAATCCAAGTAAGCAATGTACTACACCGTATCGATTGATTCAATTATAATTCCCAATTGTTTAAACATGTGGCCACGTATAGTTTTCACAATGAATTAATTATTTAAATATTTATTGTTCATTTATAAGGCTAACATGAGGTCTGTAAAACTTGCATTGGCCGAGATCTGCGATGTATATAATTACATAAAATTATTATGTATTCCTTTACAGTTGCAACTTCGATGCTTTGGCTGTACGCATTTCCTGATGCTATACAATGAGTTGAATGTTTAACTTGACCATATTAGTATCGTGCATATTGCGTGTTAAAATCACATTTAGGGTTCCTTGAACGTTCTTAAATTTCCGAATGTTTTCAGTTCAGGCAATCAAATCGTGTTTATTATCAAATTCACGATACCTAATATTTGTAAATGTAATATGAATAGTCGTAACGTGTTTTCAATTAGCTTGCGAATGTTGTAATTAAACACATGTGTGTGATTGTAAAAAGTGGTGTGCTAGAGACTTCATTTCTTTACGTACTCCCGTTCGGAAGCTTGGAAACTTCTTAATAGAAAGAAACCTTGTTTATTTTCTTTTTATTTGCTTGCAGATGATTAACTCCATCTCACGGACTCCTTTTTAGCAATCCCGATGAAATTAATTCGCTTTATAAATCGCATTCCGACGAAAATCTTAATGAAATATCAGAAGAATTACGTGAGTTAAAATAGAGATAAAAGAGAAATTATATTTGGAATCAATTCATTTCATTGATTTCCTAAAAGCGTTCACGGTTTGCAAAGGCAGCAGCATTTGTGCTTTTACGCTTTTTAGTTTGCTCTTAATAAAAATCATTTATCCATTCACATAATTTCGTCGATAACTTAAGGAACTCCAGGTGCATTAGTTTATAAGAAAAAAAATCTGATGCCAGTCAAATGCAAGTTAGAACTTTAATATTAAGTGTAAAGTCTCGTCAAAGCCAAAACAAGTTTGAATAACAGACGGATAACATTAAAATATTTTTTTTATAGAAATGTTAAATATAAATAAATGGCGGAGCATAATAAAAGGCCAGAGTGCCCCCTAACGGTCCGATACATAGTCATAAGAAGTAATCACCACGAGGGCTAGTTATCATTAAACGGCCCGGCACCGCTATGTTTTAATTTCTTCAATACAAATGTGTGTTTTTTCTTCTGCAAGTTCACTGAATATCTTTTAAAATTTACCTATAACATTTAAAGGTTACCTCCACTACAATTTCATTCCAATCACTTATTAAGTATGTTTAATATAGATTTTTGGGGAGTAAGCAAATTTGGAAAAAAGACAAACAACATGGTGCTTCCAATTAATTTTTCTATCAAATCGATTATTTGTGACCACTAATACTATGACTGTAAGCACGACACTTAAAAACCACAAGTTTATCCGACTTTGTTCAGTACGAATCACTGAAACTCGTCCTTTTTATGTATTGTAAAACACAATCCATTTCAATTCAATAAAAATCAACTCGTAGCAAGTAGAACAACGTTATAACACATTAAATGCAAATACTTCATATTCTTGATATCGAGTTTATGTTTAGTGTACCATACTAAAGAAAATAAATGCAAGCATCTTCGTATTTTCAATAAGTCAATGCTGAATAAAAAAACGCCGCGCTATTAGTCTACACATATTATCGATAACAATCATGAATTCTTAAACTGTGTGCGTTTGCTCCCTTTAAAATTATGATAACAATTCGAATAACCGCCGAGGTAAGCATTATAGAAACATATGTATGAAATTGTTTAAATATAACTCCAATTTGAATAGCAAATTAAAATGCTTTCTTAACAAAGGGGTTTATCGTTTTTAGAAAGACGAATCTGATGTCTCTTTTAAAAACAAAATCACCATTATGCACTAAGGTTTTGCACCAAACAGTACGTGTTTAAAAACATTGAAAAAAAACTTCCTACTTGAAAACTCGCTAGATTTTAAACAAATGATGTTCATTCACGCTATAAAACTTAATATAATTCACTATGACATTAAAGCTCTAGGGAAGAATTCTGGGAAATATTAAATCAATCAACGAGTTAAAAGATAATTATTCACCTCGGTTAACTCTTAAATGTTTTCACTTTGGGAACAGCTCTCTGCTTTTAAAACCATTTGATAGTTTTGTGTTTTCATGACAGACGTGGAAAGTAGGCGGACGAAAAGTGTCTGGCGAATACATATTACAATTTTTTTATTAAAACGTTGAAAAAGATGATTTGGAAGGACACAAATGGCACAAATTCTGGTGACAAAATAACTTAATTGCACCGAAAATTTCTAAAACAGGTTGTTTCAAATGAAGCTTCAACTGGAATTTAGAACAAATCTTAATACGCCAGAATTAAATCAATAGTGCTTTAATTGGCCAGTTTTTTTATTCGATCAGGAAACGCAATGTGTTTAAATAATAGAACACAACACGGGCTTTCCGGGCACGATTAACATTATGGAGCATTATGGTTTTTTTTGTTCTTTAAAATTCAATTTCGTTTACTGTTCATTTTAATGTCACTGTTAAAAGTATTTCAGCTAGAATTATGAGAATAGTAATAATAAACATACACCCTATGGAAAATATTTTTCCAGACATACTGGAGCCATTAACAAAAAAAGTACGTTTTCCTAAAGTTTACATTTTAATTCTGCAAGCAATCGGATGCAATCAAGAATTTATTTTCACCTGGGTAATTAACCAGCCCCAAACAAACAATAAAGCCGCCATGAGGTCCATTGTATTATACATTTATGTTGGTGATTTCTAGTTCTATAGGTTACAACGGCAATCTCCATTGATCCCCAGGGATTCATGTATCGCAAAGCAGTCATTCAACCTTTTCAATTATACCGTAAGTCCATGACAAGTTCTGGAGCGTTTTTTTGGCTCCTGGAAAAAAACCGTTAATGCAATTTGCGAGTTATGCACGATGTCTAAGCAAAAGTGGCCTTTATTTACTTCGATTGATAACCTATCAAACATGGCTTGCCCGTTCCGCTCCTGGCAATATTAACAATTATCTGGCAATATTACGTCCAAGTAATTCACGAAGCGTGATCGTCTAAAGCTAAGCGAGTACTGCTTTCGAAAAAGGTCATCGCACTATCTTATTTTCTTCAATTACTTGGACCTGTATCTAGATATGAATACACAAATATATAACCTCTATTCACTTCCGAGACCAATCAAATCCTTTTATTATATTTTATTCAGAAATACCTTTTAATAACGAGAACATCTTGCATGCCCCGCGTCCGTTACCTTGGAAACCATTAGAAATACTCCGGCCAGAGTCTTCATACCGTTACGCACATCAATAAGATCGGCTCGTATCTATGAAAATCAGACCGCTGTCCGTCTCTTGGGGTGACAATGAGAAAATATATCTAAGATTGGCATGCAACTGTCGTGCCACTACAGAGCTTCGGGATCTATTTCTCATTTCAGCTGCATCAATTTCCAGCGAAACGGATGCGCGTATGAGAATGTTCTGATCGTTTCCGTTCTAGTTAAGGATTATTAGAGTTTTACCTGGAATTGGTTTCCATTCGATCCATTTCTGACATTATCATTCTGCCATTATCAATCATAGTTAAATGTTAATTTGTGTTTTTCAAACAGAGAATACAAAATTCCAATATTGATCAGTGGCGGCTCTGTTTATTTTGAGGATACATCACAATAGCAAGCAGACCGTATTGTATCGATAAAAGCGGAGCCTGGCAAGGCAGTCGTTATTTCGGTTTGCTATTGCAGTCGTTCAAATCACTTCAGTGAATGGCACGAAAAGTGGTGTTAGAAATCGTTAATCAAACATAGGATCTTCCGTAGACGCATGTTTTATGCTGCCAAGAGGTTTTAACATATTTACACAATATAGGACCTTGTCGGCACAGGAAAAAGGCCAGAATTTCGGATTCAATATTTCTTGTTTGCTAACACTCAAAGACACCAGCTGCGGTAACGGTCTGCATAATTGAATGGAAATGGACTGTTGGTGGAAGCAGTAGAAAGAGGATTATTTTATTCTGTGTTCAAAAATTGTAAAATGTCAAACAGTTCTCAAAAATCAGTTGACTTTCCCGATGTTGTGGAATTAAATGTCGGGGGAGTGTTTTATACGACATCGCTGACCACGTTAACAAAGAATAAAGAGTCCTTGTTAGGACAAATCTTTACCGGGGAAAGTGCAATCACACTCGTGAGGGATATTAAAGGCAAATATTTTCTCGATCGAGATGGAGTGCTGTTTCGGTATGTGTTAGATTACATAAGAAATGACAAAATCATATTACCTGAGAATTTTCACGAGAAAGACAGACTACGAAATGAAGCTGAACATTTCAATCTACCGGATATGGTGAAAAGTATAACCGCCTCCTCACTTGGTGGTGGTCGACTTAGTCCATTGGCCCATCGCCGGTCGGTCGGTCATTCTGTCCAAAGCAACGCAGTCAACAGTTCCATTACAGCAGAGGGTAAAACTTGCGGGTTTATAACGTTAGGCTATAGAGGAACATTTGCCTTTGGAAGAGACGGTTTAGCAGACGTGAAATTCCGAAAATTAAGTCGTATCATTATATGCGGTAGGGTATCGTTGTGCCGAGAAGTCTTTAAAGACACTCTTAACGAAAGTCGGGACCCTGACCGCGGATGCTCGGACCGGTACACTAGCCGTTTTTTCCTTAAGCATAGTTTCCTGGAGCAAGCGTTAGATATGCTTCTGGAGGAAGGGTTCCGGCTGGTTGGTGCCTGTGGGTCGGGCACTAACAACGCAGGGGAAGTAAAACCCGGGATGGACACCGAGGAGGCAAAGTGGCAACACTACAATGAGTTCGTGTTTGAAAGAAGGTAGATAGTTATGGTGATACATTAGGTCATGTCAGTATGATGAATGACTTTTGGACCTGGTTTTAGCGTATTCACGGTAACGTTCCATTTACGCATTGTGATTCTGCAATATAGACCTATTTGAAAAGAGTCGACCATTGTTTATAAGTGATTGAAAGGTAATTTGCTAGTGGACAGCTATATCATAGTATAATATGAATGTGAGCGAAATGTGTATATCGGTCATGCGAAAGTGAATTGAATAACAGTTAATTTGTTTGTTAGTATTGTCGAATATACTATAGAACAGTAAGCACAATTTATATAAGATAGTTTGATATGTGTAATTGAATAATATGCAACAACAATATAATTTCATTATCGATATTGTCAATCAAATGTATATGTTTAATAATACGAAATTTAAGTTTGAACATATTCATTAACTATATTATTTAAGAGAATTTCAAATAAATACAAAATGTTCGTCTCTCTGCTTGTTTTCCTAAGTCTCAGCAAAAACCTCGTATATCAATAGATACTGATATTGATTCAATTTCCAAGATAACTGAGGTGTCGGATTTTCCCTCGCAACACGAGGCGATGCCTGCATTCATTTCGCTAATACTTAGTTATTCTTCTCGTGCAAATAGATTTGTTTTATTTTCTGTCAATGCAGGTAACGTTCCATTTACGCATTGTGATTCTGCAATATAGACCTGTTTGAAAAGAGTCGACCATTGTTTATAAGTGATTGAAAGGTAATTTGCTAGTGGACAGCTATTTCATAGTATACTATGAATGTGAGCGAAATGTGTATATCGGTCATGCAAAAGTGAATTGAATAACAGTTAATTTGTTTGTTAGTATTGTCGAATATACAATAGAACAGTAAGCACAATTTATATAAGATAGTTTGATATGTTTAATTGAATAATATGCAACAACAATATAATTTCATTATTGATATTGTCAATCAAATGTATATGTTTAATAATACGAAATTTAAGTTTGAACATATTCATTAACTATATTATTTAAGAGAATTTCAAATAAATACAAAATGTTCGTCTCTCTGCTTGTTTTCCTAAGTCTCAGCAAAAACCTCGTACATCAATAGATACTGATATTGATTCAATTTCCAAGATAACTGAGGTGTCGGATTTTCCCTCGCAACACGAGGCGATGCCTGCATTCATTTCGCTAATACTTAGTTATTCTTCTCGTGCAAATAGATTTGTTTTATTTTCTGTCAATGCAGGTAACGTTCCATTTACGCATTGTGATTCTGCAATATAGACCTGTTTGAAAAGAGTCGACCATTGTTTATAAGTGATTGAAAGGTAATTTGCTAGTGGACAGCTATTTCATAGTATAATATGAATGTGAGCGAAATGTGTATATCGGTCATGCAAAAGTGAATTGAATAACAGTTAATTTGTTTGTTAGTATTGTCGAATATACAATAGAACAGTAAGCACAATTTATATAAGATAGTTTGATATGTTTAATTGAATAATATGCAACAACAATATAATTTCATTATCGATATTGTCAATCAAATGTATATGTTTAATAATACGAAATTTAAGTTTGAACATATTCATTAACTATATTATTTAAGAGAATTTCAAATAAATACAAAATGTTCGTCTCTCTGCTTGTTTTCCTAAGTCTCAGCAAAAACCTCGTACATCAATAGATACTGATATTGATTCAATTTCCAAGATAACTGAGGTGTCGGATTTTCCCTCGCAACACGAGGCGATGCCTGCATTCATTTCGCTAATACTTAGTTATTCTTCTCGTACAAATAGATTTGTTTTATTTTCTGTCAATGCAAGCTTCTTAGAAGAAGCAAATTAAGTATGAACTCACTACTAATTGCAACGATCATCATTCTCTTGTTTTGTTGTTGCAGTTTACTATTGTTCGTTTTTAATGGAAATGCAATTGTTGTGATGCTAGAATAAGACTGGAAGTTTAATTGTGATTGGTTTGCCATTTGGCGTGTTGACTATGATCACCTGTGATATTTCTTTTTGACGTGCGTATTAACTTCCTTTTTACTCTTGTTAAATTATAGAGATTATTGGTTTCTTTCAGTGTAAGAACGTTACCGAGTGAGCACCAACATTTAAATATCAAATTCGGAGCTCACGAGTTTAAATATATTGCGTTCTTACACTAAATTAAAACTATTTATTTCTGTAATGTACATTAAACTGGTACTAAATTACAGTAAACTGCGTTACATTAGAACATATGCATAACATAACGTTACCTATTTTCGGAATTGACGTCGTTGATATTGTGTTTATGCCCTGTGGTCTCTGATGTTTCTTTTGCAACTATGAACGGACTAAAGATACAAAATAGTCGAATCTAACAAATTGATATTTTCACGGTTTGAAATAGTGAAGTATGATTTTTATTTTTCTATAAATCTTATAAGCTACCGGAGAGCATTTAACAAAAATAGAAAAAAAATTATCGTGGGAAATCATGATTCTTCCTTCAAAAAAACTATAATCGAATTAATTGACGTAATAACACAATATCATGCTAATTTTGAATTCAACATATTGTGATGTTTTCAAGGACGCTGTATAATATATATGTTAATATAATTATATGATTTCAATATTTGGAAATATTAAAAACATAGATGAAAATCAAAAACTCTTATATTTGCCATTCATTAGTTCTTGCCATTGACAGTTTTGAATATAAACACATGCGACATTGTTTCCAGTAAATGTTGGCCGAGTGTACAATCTGTTACAGATTGACAAATAAGTCTGGTAGAAGTATCGATTGACATAATTTCTAATGTTTTCATTTTTAATGCAAACGCTTTCGTAATGGGTTTACTAGCTGATCGTTTGTACAATAGAAGCAGTTTGTTATTATATCATGTAGAACAAAAGATACATTATAACTATAACTTAAATATTTATTTGATATAGACCCAACTATACATATAATATTTACTTAAAATAAAAAAAAGGCTTGATGTAAAACCAACTAAATATTTAATATTCATTTTCATATAAAACCAAAGGTATTTACATACCTTGGCGGGTTTCCCGATTTTTGTTCCTTATCATTTAATATTTTAAATGATACGAGCATGCGAGCTTACGTTTTTCTCATTATACGAGTATTTTGAATCTCTCGTATCTACTAAGTGAAGAAATATACTTGGTGAAGTGTTAAACTGTTTTGCGATAGACAACACACCTGTCAAGCTCTTCATCGACCGATCAGGTTTATAAGATACCTTAATAACCTCTAAGCATTAAGAATTAGAACTAGATCCATGTATTACACGTGAAATTGTCTTGCCATGTTTTAGATTTATTAACGTTGTGTGAAGCTACTTCAAAAATACATTATTGGAACAATTACACCCAGGGCGAAGTGCAATGACATAATATTACAGATATTAAGGCTAAAGAGCATTTAATTAAAATGCAGACTGTGTGTACACAATATATGTAAAAAATCAATAAAGCATTTTATAAACATTTTTTAAGTATTTCTATTGTTATAGGATATTTAATACCGTCAATGTTTGAAAAATTTAATAAAATACTCATATTTCTGAACTCATTTTTTTATTTTTGAACAGACATAACGGCGACATATATATATATAACATGAATAATGAAAGCCTGTCATTGCAAATGGTGTTAATATATATAAAAAAAACGAGGAGCATGATCTGCAGGAGAATTGCCTTATTTAGGGTATGATTGTTTTCCACTGTATCCAAGCGGCCATTGTTACCGTCTCCAGTGCCATCACAAGGCATCAGTACCGTCATTTTCAACACTATCATCACCAAGTACAATATGTTTGGCACATTATTGTTGCCATTTAATGACAGATCAACATAAAAACGATCTAATCAGTAGTTCAATACAGTTATAAGGATAAGAACGGATAAGAACGGATGGAAATACGACTTCAGATGAACGCAAATTCAGACAGACTGACGGAGAGACTGACAAAACGGACATAAGGCATTACTTTATAGGCAACGGACGGGTGGCAGGGAATAATGGCAGTTTAATATCATTTATTACTATAGTGAATATAGCCAATGGTGGATCGATACAAATACATGCTATTTAAGAACAATTGAAATTTACTACATACGATATTTGAAGTTCATATTTGAAATATTACAAAACTGCTGGGCGACGACCTACAAACACCCGGCATCACAATAATCAATATAAAGTCACTGCAGAATTCTTGTAGGATAATGGTGTAAAATATTCAGCTTGTTTCTCCCAAACGTGGAGGCAATTAGAGATGCTAGCCCATGCAAAAAGAGATGCAACGAATGAATGATGAATAGTTCGGTGTATTGATTGTTATCATTGTTCAATTATTTATTCCCTTGTCTGTAGATATACCGTAGAGAGATGCATGGCTGTGCATCTCTATTAAAGAAAAAAAAAGAAATGCCTCCTACTGAATGCAAGCATTTTTCAGTGAATCAATACTGGTGTCTATTTACTGCTTATCATCTCGGCCAGCAAATATTTTGTCGAGTGCTCGTGTGTTTATTTTATATTGCCAATCAGATTTACCTATTTACATAGCACCACCGTAGTGAGATTACAATGAATAAATGGATACAGCTTTACTTTCATCGAAAAGCCAAGGTATTATATTTACTAAATTAGCATTTTAAGTGTGTGAAGTCGTATACATAAATAAATCAAATAGATTAACGTATTGAACTGTTCTTTAAACACTACCAAATTGTGCAAATTTTCATGACCTTCGATTTGTCCAGATCGAAATTTCTATGTGTATTCTTCTTCACCTTCCGGGAGACGAACACAAACGCATATCAACAAACAGATTATCAAAATGGCCAATGCATGGCCGACGCCACGGACATATGGCTGTTTGAAATTGGTTCAAATCTAGCTACGTTATAACGGACAAAACAAACCATTCCGCTATAGTTCTATTGTTTTCCAATTATCGAGATGCCAGCCACATACAAAAATAACAGACAACGAATGATAAATGAGTGCGTTTATTGACTGCTTTTATTGCAGTACTTTTTTAATTATCTTTTCCCCGTATCGGCAGACATGCCTTAGGGGCATGCATGGCCGTGCATTCCTATTTCCACCGGGAAATGCCTACTTCTGGAGGCTAAGTTTATCAACAATATGTGACAAACTAGGATTACAATTTCCTTTACACTTCCATGTAATGACGAATATATGTGACCAAACGTTAAGATGTGATAAAGCGATTGTGAACTATGACAACCATACATTGTGTTTTAATACAACACCAAACTACATTTTCAGTCAAATGAAATGTTGCCATCTTATTATTCAGAAAATGCTAGCCCATACAACTTTGAATGACATTATGCATTATGTAAATTGCAAAATAGTAATACCTGTTTTTCTGAAAACCGTAGTGGTGAATTTCACAGCACATCCGGATTAAGCTTTACCTTCGAATTATCTTAATGCAATGCTCTGTATATGAGTCGTTGTATGATGATATTGCATACAATGTCATAATCAGTTAATGAAGCAAATACCTTTTATCAATAACATTATTGTAATGAAAAAACGGAAACTACAGCGACAAAGCCAGTGACCAAAATTTAACAAAGGCCCTATTATAACTCACAATGCTCAGGCCTATAATACCATAACCGAGAGACATACCAAATGCACCAAAGTCCCTTTGTTAAACGTGTCTAGTCCATTTAAGAAGATAAGACAATGACAAAGCAGACGTGCATCAGGTCAGGGATACATAACGGTCAACAGACGACTGCCAGACGTAAGTTACAACACAAATACCGTAAATAGAGAGTAAACACTACACGTCAGTTATTATGATTTGAACTTTTGAAATAAATTGGCTTAAACTGCTTGACAAGGTAACTTAAAAAGTAAAAATGGGTGATTTAAAAAATAGCCTTAATATATGGTATTTTTCAATACATAGCTACGAGGCCTCAAACTCCAGAGTTTCAAAAGTGCCAAAATATCGCTTATACATTTTATCTGCAGGCAAATCATATACATTGAAGTCAAATGAGTATATAACATAACAATGGATAAAAATTAAAATAAAATGTTTCTTTTGCATCAAGCTTAGGTGTGAGCATTTAACCAGTTTTCGATCGTTTATCTACCAAACTGTATTCATACAACACATAATTATTAGCGGCCAGGATCAACTTGTGGACAATTAAGTCGAAATTAAAACAAATCGACTCAAAATTAAACAGCCATGTAAAATTGTCGGTATCAGATTAATTTTGTAGCGAATTGAAGCAACACTCGTAATTAAAATTGATATATACACATTTTAAAACGCCAACTTTCTAAATAATGTCTAATTTTATATGGAACACATCAATAACTGATAATAAGACTGTAACCGTTTATTAATAGCCGCATAAGCACAAATAATATAACTGGTGAATGCTTAAAGATTTGCAGTGGTCAACTATCGTCTCATGAGGTGGAAAAATCGTGTTTTCTGCACCTTATTTTCAAATTCAACACGGTATCCTTCATAAGGACCATTGTTTTCGATATTGATTTGTCCTTTTCGGTAGATTTAAACAATTGTTCTTTTTTTGGTACTACTGATTTGGGAGTTAGAGTATATTTTGGTACTACTTATTTGGGAGTTAGAGTATATTGTGGCACTACTGATTTGGGAGTTAGAGTGCTTCTTTAAATAAGCGAAGTCTAGTCACACGGCATCTAGACAAAAGTACAGATACTAAACAAACCAGATGTATTCCAGACAGCACATAACCTTCGAATGTGCTTTTTATAACATGTCAAAATATTAGACAGCCATTGAGTGCAGGCGGACTTTTAAATACTGATTGTCTGTCAGAAAATGTAAGGGTTAACAGTTATAAATATATATGCAAAAAGCTACAAAAACATGCTCAGTAGCAAAAAGTTTAAACATAAACCCGGTTTAGTGGCAATGGGCAACACCAAAAACATAGAACACAAATTCACAAACAAGAACCATAAACAGAACACAACTCTACAAACAGCACAGTGGCACAGTGCATAAATACTATATATATATATATAGAAATAAATGGTATGTTTATCAAGAATTGTTAGGTACCGCCTTGGAACGGTCAGTAAAATGTAAATTTACTGGGGGTTTAAACCAGTTTATGTGCACAAACCTCACTCTTATCCCAACAATTCTTAATAAAGATAAAACGCAAAAGATAAATATTATCAAAGTATGCATTAACTTGAGGAAACTTATCAATAAAACAAATAATAATAAAAAAACCAAAAGGTAAACCCCAAGTACTTTAATGATTAGAGATCTCAACTCTATCTGTAGACGGAGGGAAACAATTGAGAGCACCTAATGCAAATACTTTTCAAAAATACGATGCAGTCATTGTAAGAAACCAAAAGCTTCACACACAGTCTGCCTTAAAAAGGTTTAAAACTGTGTGATCATAGAGTTTCATAATAAAAAGCATCATTGTACTAAAACTGGGAACAAATAAAGAAAAACATTATTAAAAATAAAAGCGACTAGTATATGCTATTCTCTCCTTCCAAATAATTTGAAACGTAAAATATTTGAAGAAATTACGGTCACAGCCAAAACACTCGGAGTCAGTAAACACGTGTCCGCCAAAAACGGTTTTAAAGATAACATGAATTAGCAAATTCTTCATAAAAATCAAAGCACTGAAAGTTTAGTTATGAAAGGATGCTATATTCAACCCAATATTTTGTTTCAGGTATTCATCTTCAAATACAAGAAGGCAAGTGCTCTTTATATCCACGGTTGAAATAAAATCCAAGTAATTCATTAAGTCTATAGATCTGTCCAACTGCTGGAAACATTTTAATTTTACGAATTTTCTTTAAAACATCACCATAAAAATCGGGATAAGCAATGCTATCAGCAGTGAGCGATTTAAGACTACTATTGTACTTTGATATGAGATTATAATGAACATAAACAAATTTAGAGAAAGTTTTCCTTAATTTAAATTATCGGAAACCCTGTTTAAGAAGTTTTTGCGTCATAGGGGTACTGCGAGAGCTGAATTTTTAACATCTGTACATATTCTAGTAAATCGTATTAACTGTGCAATAAAAACACCATACGATGGTGAAATAGGAATATCACCATCTAAAGAAGGGTAATTAATTATTTTAAAATTAAAATCATCACGTTTATCATAAAGATTGATGCTCAATATATCTTCCTTTACTTCTAGTTGCAAATCTAAATAGGATGCTTTTAACATGGATGTATTAGATTTATTAAGTTGCAATTGTGAAGGGTATATCGAATGAATGTTATCTATAAACACAGGATTATCAAAACTTAGAATATCATCAATATATCTAAACGTGCTATTGAATTTATCAACAAGAGCTAGATCTCCAGACTTAAATAATTTTAACATATATTCACTTTCATAGCAGTATAAAAAGAGGTCTGCAAGTAAAGGTGCATAATTGGCTCCCATTGGAATTCCAATAGTTTGCTTATATAAACATTTACCAAATTTAAGAAAAGAATTATTGAGTACAAAATTTTAAACTTCAATGACATCTGTGCATGTCCAATAGATATATTTATCTGAGCGATCATTAGTAAAAAAAGCCTTTTTAACATTTACTGCCATGTAAGTAGTTTTCTCCCTCGCAAACGTTTTCTCGATAAGAGGAGTCAATTTGTTTGTAACTAAAGATTGTGGAATAGATGTATAGAGCGTTGAAAAGTCATAAGTATTAAGTACTGAGACTGTATACCGTCTATTTTCAAAATCATTAACTAAATCTAAAGAATTATTGAGTAGAGCAAGAAATAGAATTAACAATAAATCGTGATTTATACGGATTTTTATGCATCTTAGGCAACCAGTGTATTGTAGGAATGTTTTTATGATCATCATTCAAAAGAACTTGAAATTTAGCATTATAATCAATATGATTTTTAATAACACTTTCTTCATCGAGTTGGCTAGAGTTGTAAGTTCTGGAAGATTGTAACTCTTTAATAATAGTATTTACATAATACAAACGTCAAACTATGATTACATTATTAGCTGCTTTATCAGCTGGTACAAATACAAGTTTTTTATGTAGGGATTTGATATCCATTATCAACTTTGGAGTTATCGAAATAGACTTTGGGGGAAGTGCCAACGGATTATTGTTAAACAACTCTATTTTCTTATCTATTAGGTACAATATTTTATTAATCCACGGTAATAAGGCATTTGGTACAACCCCTTTTCTTTTGCACCAGCTTTTACTATATTTGGATAAAGTATTTGTCAATTCTAATTTACATGTATGGAAATTAATTTCAGATGCAATCCGTTATTTAGGACCTTTATTAAGCAGTTTTCTAAGAAGATTATTTTTAATAAAAGAAAAATCTCCTGTAACAATATGTCCAACAGGGTCGTAGCAGTACATGGAGTCAATACAATCTCATGAAGAAGGTGTATTTGCGGAAATATCATCTTTTGATAATACTTTATCATAATTAAATATGAAAATTCTAATAGGCTTTTTATATTTGTAACATATCATTGGCATTTCTTTATTCTTAAAGTATTGTGGAATACATTTTTATACATTTTTATTCTTAAATAAATTATTTAGATTAAGAAGATCTATACCCTTGTTGCTAAAAGAAAGTTTTATGCGATATCTTTTGCTAGTATCAACATTTTCAATAGTGGGATGAAGGTAATGTTTAGTATATCCATTAACGATACAAGCGCATTCATACTTCGGATCAGTTCTTAAAATAATATTATCAGCTTCCCTATCAAGTGACCGTAAAGAAGTTAATGAAAGGGAACATCAAGTAGAAAGAAGCCGATGTTTGCCATTTTGTAACAAGATACTATTACATTGCTCTATATCAAGTGTTCTACGTTGTTTTCTTTTAATGTTTCCATTAATTCGCTTGCCATGTGATCTTGTCTTACGCTTTCTTTCTTTAAATAATGAAAAAATATCAATATTATTACATTTCGAAATATTACCTACATTAAATATAGTATCATTAAGTCCAAGCGGATATGGAGTTTGCAAACGTTTAATCCAGTTAAGTTCTGCAATGCATCTTGCTTTATATTTATAAGAATTACTTTCTTTATCTGTAAATATAAGGTGTTCAACATTTTGATTTTATAAACATGTTCACGTAATCGGGCTTTCAATGGTCTCCCTGTTTGTCCTACATACTGTATAAAACGAATTTCCTCGAAAATTACATAAATAATTCAGCATTCAACTGCAATTTCATGCTCAAAATGATACAGTTTAATTACTATAATAGCACATAGCAAGTACGCGAAATGCACTCACATGCATTGCGATTACAAACGTGCATTCGAAATTTACAACGAAAACATGTTGAGTTTTGCTTGCTGTAGCCAGGTGTTTACCAATTTGACTTTATTAACCTTAATTTAGACCAAGCAACTATACCACTATTGCAGGCTGACGAAATCGTAGAGCAATATGAACGTAGAATTTTTGTTAAGCACAATATTTTTGCATTGACTAGAAATATGTCATGTTCTCCTTTTAAAGAGTTTTGAAACTTTAAAAGAACAAAAATTGAATTATTATTTCTGTGAGCTAATGTTTATTTTGTACAAACAAATTTGAGCAAGTACTTAGGCTAAATACAATATAATATGTACACCTGGTACGTCTAAGATGTTCCAAAAGATTGTGGTGAATAACAACGCAAAAAGGGATTCTAAACAAGTTTTATTGAGCATTTCAAGTGGTGTAAATCTTACTAGAAGTCGGTTTTTAGATGTAATAAAAAAGTTTCTGTTTTGTTATTTTTTGGAAACAAATCTTGTCCATGTAAGTTCTAATACACTAGTGTGGTGCAAATAAGGGACTTAAGACCCGGGCTTGCATGTGATTTTTGAATGTATTTGTAAAAGTCCCTAAATGCATTTAAACGTGGAGGGGTAGGGTAGAGGCCCCTTGTGTTGAGCAAAAACATATGACTTCGGTATGAAGACAAAACAAAAATATGTGTACGGATTATATTTCCTACCAATACTCAGAAAAATATGTTTGAAACCAATCATATTGTGGTATTTTGTATTTGCCTATAGATTGAACATTTTGTTTGTAATGGCTCCATTGTATGTATTAAACGATTACATCTATAATTACACTACTTGGGAGGTTCTCTTTTTATATGTTTTCCTTTTTACATTACCCTGCTCTGGCAAATAGCTTTTCCAGCATAGCGATCAGATCCGTGCGGTTCGTTGGGCATGTTAATGGTGGCTACTAATTGTTAGCGTTAAGACAAAAGCATGATTTACCGGCAGTGCGTTAACGTTATTTAAGCAGTAGTTCCTGTTTTTTCGCTTAACTCTTGTTTTCTCTCTTAACACAAATATAGGAAGTAGACATAGAAACGATACAGACACGCATAGACATAATTACAACACGGTGCTAATATATATTTGTGTGATTTCAACACATGGAGATTTTAAAAACATAGATAAAAATCAATAACTCTTATATTTGCCATTCATATTAATTGATATAATTTCTAATGTTTTCATTTTAATGCGAACGCTTTCGTAAAAGGTTTACTAGCTGATCGTTTGTACATTTAAAGCAGTTTGTTATTATTTCATATAGAACCAAAGATGCATTATACATTAAATATTAACTTGGTATAGACCCAACTATACATAAAATATTTACTTAAAATAAAAAAGGCCCTTGATGTAGAACCAACTAAATGTTAAATAGTTATTTTCATATAAAACCAAAAGTACTTACATACCTTGGCGGGTTTCCCGATTTTCGTTCCTTATCATTTACTATTTTAAATGATACGAGCATGCAAGCCTACGTTTTTCTCATTAAACGAGTATCTTGAATCTCTCGTATCTACTAAGTGAAGAAATATACTTGGTGAAGTGTTAAACTGTTTTGCGAAAGACAACACACCTGTCAAGCTCTTCATCGACCGATCAGGTTTATAAGATACCTTAATAACCTCTAAGCATTAAGTATTAGAACTGGATCCAGGTATTACACGTGAAATTGTCTTGCCATGTTTTAGATTTATTAACGTTGTGTGAAGCTACTTCAGAAAGACATCAATGGAACAATTACACCCAGGGCGAAGTGCAATGACATATTATTACAGATATTAAGGCTAAAGAGCATTTAATTAAAATGCAGACTATCACTGTGTACACAGTATATGTAAAAAATCAATAAAGCATTTTATAAACATTTTTTAAGTATTTCTATTGTTATAGGATATTTAATACCGTCAATGTTTGAAAAAAATAATAAAATACTCATATTTCTGAACTCATTTTTTTATTTTTTTATTTTTGTAACAGACATAACGGCGACATATATGTATATAACATGAATATTGAAAGCCTGTTATTGCATATGGTGTTAATATATAAAAAAAACCCGAGGAGTATGATCTGCAGGAGAATTGCCTTATTTAGGGTATGATTGTTTTCCACTGTATCCAAGCGGCCATTGTTACCGTCTCCAGTGCCATCACAAGGCATCAGTACCGTCATTTTCAACACTATCATCACCAAGTACAATATGTTTGGCACATTATTGTTGCCATTTAATGACAGATCAACATAAAAACGATCTAATCAGTAGTTCAATACAGTTATAAGGATAAGAACGGATAAGAACGGATGGAAATACGACTTCAGATGAACGCAAATTCAGACAGACTGACGGAGAGACTGACAAAACGGACATAGGGCAGTACTTTATAGGCAACGGACGGGTGGCAGGGAATAATGGCAGTTTAATATCATTTATTACTATGGTGAATATAGCCAATGATGGATCGATACAAATACATGCTATTTAAGAACAATTGAAATTTACTACATACGATATTTGAAGTTCATATTTGAAATATTACAAACCTGCTGGGCGACGACCTACAAACACCCGGCATCACAATAATCAATATAAAGTCACTGCAGAATTCTTGTAGGATAATGGTGTAAAATATTCAGCTTGTTTCTCCCAAATGTGGAGGCAATTAGAGATGCTAGCCCATGCAAAAAGAGATGCAACGAATGAATGATGAATGGTTCGGTGTATTGATTGTTATCATTGTTCAATGATTTATTCCCTTGTCTGTAGGTATGCCGTGGAGAGATGCATGGCTGTGCATCTCTATTAAAGAAAAAAAAAGAAATGCCTCCTACTGAATGCAAGCATTTTTCAGTGAATCAATACTGGTGTCTATTTACTGCTTATCATCTCGGCCAGCAAATATTTTGTCGAGTACTCGTGTGTTTATTTTATATTGCCAACCTATTTACATAGCACCACCGTAGTGAGATTACAATGAATAAATGGATACAGCTTTACTTTCATCGAAAAGCCAAGGTATTATATTTACTAAATAATTAGCATTTTAAGTGTGTGAAGTCGTATACATAAATAAATCAAATAGATTAATGTATTGAACTGTTCTTTAAACACTACCGAATTGTGCAAATTTTCACGACCTTCGATTTGTCCAGATCGAATTTTCTATGTGTATTCTTCTTCACCTTCCGGGAGACGAACACAAACGCATATCAACAAACAGATTATCAAAATGGCCAATGCATGGCCGACGCCACGGACATATGGCTGTTTGAAATTGGTTCAAATCTAGCTACGTTATAACGGACAAAACAAACCGTTCCGCTATAGCTCTATTTTTCCCAACTATCGAGATGCCAGCCACATACAAAAATAACAGACAACGAATGGTAAATGAGTGCGTTTATTGACTGCTTTTATTGCAGTATGTTTCTAATTATCTTTTCCCCGTAGCGGCATGCATGGCCGTGCATTCCTATTTCCACCGGGAAATTCCTACTTCTGGAGGCTAAGTTTATCAACAATATGTGACAAACTAGGATTACAATTTCCTTTACACTTCCATGTAATGACGAATATATGTGACCAAACGTTAAGATGTGATAAAGCGATCGTAAACTATGACAACCATACATTGTGTTTTAATACAAAACCAAACAACATTTTCAGCCAAATGAATTGTTGCCATTTTATTATTACTTTCAGAAAATGCTAGCCCATAGAATCTTGAATGACATTATGCATTATTTAAATTGCAAAATAGTAATACCTGTTTTTCTGAAAACCGCAGTGGTGAATTTCACAGCACATCCGGATTGAGCTTCACCTTCGAATTATCTTAATGCAATGTTCTGTATATGAGTCGTTGTATGATGATATTGCATACAATGTTTTAATCAGTTAATGAAGCAAATACCTTCTATCAATAAAATCATTGTAATGAAAAACGGAAACTACAACGACAAAGCCAGTGACCAAAATTTAACAAAGGCCCTATTAAAACTCACAATGCTCAGGCCTATAATACCATAACCGAGAGACATACCAAATGCATCAAAGTCCCTTTGTTAAACGTGTCTAGTCCATTTAAGAAGATAAGACAATGACAAAGCAGACGTGCATCAGGCCAGGGATACATAACGGTCAACAGACGACGACCAGACGTAAGTTACAACACAAATACCGTAAATAGAGAGTAAACACTACCCGTCAGTTATTATGATTTGAACTTTTGAAATAAATTGGCTTAAACTGCTTGACAAGGTAACTTAAAAAGTAAAAATGGGTGATTTAAAAAAGAGCCTTAATATATGGTATTTTTCAATACATAGCTACGAGGCCTCAAACTCCAGAGTTACAAAAGCGCCAAAATATCGCTTATACATTTTATCTGCAGGCAACTCATATACATAGAAGTCAAATGAGTATAACATAACAATGCATAAACATTAGAATAAAAAGTTTCTTTTGCATCAAGCTTAGGTGTGAGCATTTAACCAGTTTTCGATCGTTTATCTACAAAACTGTATTCATACAACACATAATCATTAGCGGCCAGGATCAACTTGTAGACAATTAAGCCGAAATTAAAACAAATCGACTCAAAATTAAACAGCCATGTAAAATTGTCGGTATCAGATTAATTTTGTAGCGAATTGAAGCAACACTCGTAATTAAAATTGATATATACACATTTTAAAACAAACATACAATTTGAGTTATAATCCTTCGCCAACTTTCTAAATAATGTCTTATTTTATATGGAACACATCAATAACTGATAATAAGACTGTAACCGTTTATTAATAGCCGCATAAGCACAAATATTATGACTGGTGAATGCTTAAAGATTTACAGTGGTCAACTATCGTCTCATGAGGTGGAAAAATCGTGTTTTCTGCACCTTATTTTCAAATTCAACACGGTATCCTTCATAAGAACCATTGTTTTCGATATTTATTTGTCCTTTTCGGTAGATTTAAACAATTGTTCTTATTTTGGTACTACTTATTTGGGAGTTAGAGTATATTGTGGCACTACTGATTTGGGAGTTAGAGTGCTTCTTTAAATAAGCTAAGTCTAGTCACACGGCATCTAGACAAAAGTACAGATACTACACATAGCAAGTACGCGAAATGCACTCATATGCAATGCGATTACACACGTGCATTCATAATTTACAACGAAATCATGTTGAGTTGTACCTGCTGTAGCCAGATGTTTACCAATTTGACTTTATTAACCTTAATTTAGTCCACGCAACTATACCACTAAATCGTAGAGCAATATGAACGTAGAATTTTTGTT
This sequence comes from Mya arenaria, assembly GCF_026914265.1. NCBI lineage: Eukaryota > Metazoa > Mollusca > Bivalvia > Myida > Myidae > Mya > Mya arenaria. Next base: position 43,453,485 of record NC_069124.1, on the reverse strand, counting down.
AAGCACAATATTTTTGCATTGACAAAAAATATGTCATGTTGTACTTTTAAAGAGTTTTGAAACTTTTAAAGAAAATCATTTGAAATATTATTTCTTTGAGCTAATGTTTATATTATACGAACAAGTTTGAGCAAGTACTTAGGCTAAATACAATATAATATGTTCACCTGTTACGTCTAAGATATTCGTATCGCATCGCAAAAAAGGTATTCTGAAAACAGTTTTATTGAGCAGTTCAAATGGTGAAAATCTTTATAGAAGTCGGTTTTTAGCTGTAATAAAAATGGTTTCTGTTTTGTTAATTTTCGGAAACAGGTCTTGTCCTTGTAAGTTCTAATACATTAGTGTGGCGCAAACTAGCCACTAAAGGCCCGGGCTTGCATGTGAGTTTCAAAAATATATATTTGTTAAAAGTCCTTAAATGCATTTAAACCTGGAGGGGTAGGGGAAGAAGCACCTTATGTGGAGCAAAACATATGGCTACTGTATGAAGACAATACCACAAAATGTGTACAGATTATATTTTCTACCGATTCTTAGAACAATATTTTTGAAACCAATGATAGTGTGGTATTTTTATTTGCCTTAAGATTGAAGATTTTGTTTGTAAAAGCTCAATTTTATGAATAAAACGATTACATCTATAATTACACTACTTGGGAGGTTCTCTTTTTATATGTTTTCCTTTTTATATCTTGCTCTGGCAAATAGTTTTCCAGCATAGCGATCAGATCCGTGCGGTTCGTTGGGCATGTTATTGGTGGCTACTAATTGTTAGCGCTAGGACAAAAGCATGATTTGTCGACAGTGCGTTAACTATCTGGGGGCAGTATTTCCTGTTGTTTTGTCTTAACTGTTGTTTTCGCTTAATACAGATGGAGGGAGTAAACGCAGAAACAATACAGACACACATATACATAGTTACAACACGGTGCTAAGTGTGAATCAGTTTTTACCGAAAAGCATATATTATACATCTTTCATAATAAACAGTACAGGATTAGCCTTTTTCTGATACCATCGGGTTTATTTGTCAATGAGTTTACTATATAGAAGCAAATATATACTAATTTGATTGTTTTTAATTTGCAAATACTTGATAGATATAAACATGTTAAGGTATTTCAAAAAGATAACGTTTGATAAGAATGATATGTCTGATGACTTACTTTATGATGTGGCTCTTGGAATTAGTGGATAGACTCATCCTTCGAAGACAGTGATTACTTTTATTTTATATTTAACGTATTTATGTGGCCCTTTTAACAAATATGTTGTCTGTTTTGTATTCAACCCAAATCGTAAAATGCCAATGCTCACCTTACTTTCCTCGTTATTGGTGATACTTGGTTTAACAATACTCCTTCCATGCTCGAGCTAATTGTAAAAAGGTTTCGTTGCCACTATACGTTTTATAGCAGTGTCTCATATTTGCTTTTACTGTCGAAATGCTGACGGTTTATAAAATGCTTGAGAGGAATAAAATGTTGGGTAAAATGGTGGCATTTATTAACAGAAGCATTTGATAGGGGCTAAGAATAGATTTTGAAACAACTATTTTGAAAAAGAAATAAATTTCTAAAAACCATTAACCGAACATGATTTTAAATGGTATACATATATTTTCTATACTTTGTTGTCGGTTTAATAATTCTATGACGTATTTTTTAGTAAGCATGTTTAATTGAATTGCAAACAACAATTGCCTAATGGGTATGTTTCCAGCATGCCAAACGCATATTTCTCAATTTGATTTCATAATAAATATTGATAGGAAAACGTGATATTTTCTATTGATTTTGTAATTTAACAAAGAGGATCGTTAAAAATATAGTGTCTATGTTGTGATTTTAACCGAATATCATCTCATTTGTGCATTCTATTTATAAGCGGAATTAAAATGATCGGATATATATGTTGTGTGAAATCCTTTGAGTACTGCAATGCATCTAACGCGGGGAATAGCATTGCTTTTCATTAAATAGTTTTCATTTCAAATTTCGTTTAAATACCGATTTAATCTGAAAAGCTAACACACGACATCATATAACACTTAATTGTGTCCAGGAAAAATGTTAGTTAGCTCTCAAAATGCTGACAGATCCTATATATAATGTATGTATATGTTGTTGATTGTATTTGACAGTATATGCCCGAGATCTTAAGGGTAGTAATTTTTTACCCGTAACAACTATTGCAGACAATTGTCATATTTCATTTTAAACCTTCCAATGTCGCATTCAAGCAAACATGGAGTGTTGAAAACATGCAATTTCAAAGATAGTTGCTTTTTCTTATCTAGGTAATGCGCACGAACCGAATGTGTGTATAATTATAGAACCCAGTGTGACGTCACTTACGATGCATCGTTAAAACACGTGGTGTTTATCTGTAATGATGTTCTGTGAAAATGTAACAGAAAATCCGCACCGCAGACCCTTGAATTTAACACTCCCGATATCACATTTTATTATATCAAATTCCCTTTTGATATCCAACAGTGAAAATACAGCACGCCGTATTGAAAAGTCCGTATCATGATACTGTCGTTTTCTGATATCGTATCAGCATGCGGTCTCGACGGATACGTGGTTACTCACCGAACTCGACGTGATACAGGTTTTCAGAAAAGCGTCCTATCATAATATCCCCTCTATATCGACCGCACTATAATAATAGAACTATGTAGGGAGTGTTTGAAATCTTCTCTTTCGTTACCGTTTATCTTTGTCTCGATTAGACACTTTTCGTTTTCAAGGAGTTGCATAAAAATAATGAAAAGAAATTCCGACAAGTAAGCAGTTTTAATATCATAATCTGTGAGAAATGGCTATTCAGTATTTTCCAATTTTATTTTATTCAAACTAGTGACGTACTGCAATCTTTTTTTTATTGATAAGTTGCAAAAGGGACTTATTTATTTATTCTTCTTTAATAATTTGATTATTATACGATATTTATTTTTAAGGTTTCTTGACGTACACACATTTTTTTTTCACTTACCTGCCATTTGGCTCCACAGTAATCATTAAAATGAAATGTAGCTCAAATAATTGCCGGATATGTTCTAACGCGATTTGGATCGTTCCAATGACAAACCAAGCCAGAACCACACATTGCATGCATATGTTCGTATATAATGAGATTTTGGCATCTAGTGATGGTTCATGAACTAATAATTAGGCAAATATAAGCATTTATCATTCAGAAATATTTCCCTACCACGGTAAATAATTGGAAGCATTGCTCACAATTCTTGTTGTACCGTTTGTTAATGAAATGCTCAAATTCTTTTAGCAATAATAATCTGTTTTATAACCCTTTCCGTCTAGAAAGAAAATTCCAAGATTTTGTATACATTCTTCTAGTATTGCTGTTATTCTTTTCCGCCATTTTTATGTTTAACTATAAATATATTATTTTTCTCGGTTAAAAAGCTAGCCTTTTCGACTGATGTCATGTCTTCTCCAATACATACTGGAAAAGCAATGAAAGGCTCGAATAACTTTTATAGTACGGCATAAAAACATGATTTCCAAACCTCGGAAGCAAAGCGCACGAAAACACTGAAACACAGAGAAAGAACCGAAAAGCAAATGGAAATCGAACTTTTCTCCTTGCTTTTTGGAGTTTTCTAAAAAAATTATAATGTTTTTAGCCGTTCTTTTCGTTATCTTTAACCAGCCGTGTCGCCTCAGTCACTCCAGAGTATTGACCCTTGAATCGTCAAGAAGCTTTTTACTGTGTTCAGTTTCTCAATTCGACTGAACATACAACAACCAAACTTGGAGCTCATACATTAAGAAGGGCGTGTTTTAGTGAAAGTTGTCGCTCTTGTTAGTTTTGCAATTTGATATTTTATCTTACTTTTTGTAGAATGATATCATTTGCTTTTCGGTGTTTACATGAAGAACGAAAAGACCTGAAAGCTAGTGGAAAAACAAATGGTTTTTACGAAAAGCAATGATTTTCCAAGTAAAGCCTCGAAAAGCAAGGCAAAAACAACTTGCGTCTCGGGTGTTTTATGTGAGATTTCCTGTTGTTGTTTTTCCGTGAAAATAATTTGTTTTTACCTGGTTTCCGTGCCCTTTGACGTCCCATTTTGTATTTCAGTGAGAATATCTTTAATACTTTTTGCAAACGTCATTTGCTTTCGCATGATATCGTATTTTTGCTGTGCCTTTTGTGCTTTTCCGTGCTAAGTATAACTGTCTACTGTTTTGAACTTGATTTTTGAAAATACAAATCGCAAATCGCGTGGACGTTTTTTAACAGTTAGCAAATTAAATGGCAATTGTTTGATGTTTCATTTTCGATAATGAAAGTGCATCTTCATTGAAAGTGCCAATCGAAATGATCCCTGACCCTGGTGGTATCCAAATTGGATATCGAGGGGTCAAAAAGGAAATAGCTGCACGTAAATGACACCCATAAACCACTAACAAATATCTTCCGACTTCAAAACAACAAGGCCACCTTGACGGCTTACGTGCAGTGTATACTGCCAAGACAGGAACAGCACACCAAAGCGCGTATGTTATGGTCCTCGTCAAGATGATGGACATTCTATTCACTAATAGGCGTAGTCTGCCATACTGACGAGAACACGTGGTCTCATGGCATCCGCATCAAAATTCATATTAGGGTTACCGGTGGATGAGCTGTGTCCATTGACCATCTCACTTTTATTGCGGATACCCAGTATGCAGCACGCCCTGTAGTTAGCTTCGGTAATGCGATGCCTATAAAAAATGTCAGGGATATTACAGACAGAGAGACAGAGAGACAAAATTGTGAGTGGTGAGTAAATTAAAAAAAAAATGACGAACAGGCAATGACGACAGTATACTACTATTTATCTTCTAGTGAAAATGGCAAATTATAAACCAATAATCATATGCTTTTAAATGAATTGACATTTACCTAATGCGACATTTGAAGCTAATATTTGGTATACCAAAACCCTGTTGGACGACGTAACAAAAACCTCGCATCGTAGCAATCATTGCGTTAAAATTGCACTACAGTACTATTATTAATGTGTTCCAGGTGTAGAGGCAATTAGGGATGCCACTCACAAATACGAGAGGCAACGAATGAATGATGATAGCTTAGTGTATTGATTGTAATCAATTTTGATGATTTATTTCCATGTCTTATGACACGCCTTGAGTTATGAATGGCTGTGCATCTCTATAATTAACCGGAAATGACTCCTCTTGGGTGCTTAAACATAACAGTGATCAATGATAGTGTATAATGAGTGCTTATGTTAGCCATTGAGTATTTGTCTGTATATCTGGTATTGCCAATCATATTTACCTGTTTATTTCAACACGAACATGGTGAGCTTATAACGAATAATTGGATCGAGATACCTTTTTTGATAATCATAGTATTCTATTCGACAAAAACCAGCATATGCTTCGGTGGTGGTAAAGATATTCTGAAGAAGTCATACACTTAAATAAGCCGTGTTTGAAAAAATTGAAAAATTGCAAAGGTTAATGACCTCACATTTGCCTTGATCCTGTTTGGAATATTAACAAAACGACGGATGCATCGTCGCTGGCACGGATATACAATCAAACTATTTATTATATACCCATCATAAATCAACACGCAATACATATCGCAAAATACGGTAGTCCGTATTCCAGTTCAGTACAATACGGCCGTATTCCACTCTTGTGACGTCACGTCGTAAGAAGTATCGTTGCGCGATGTTAAAATGACGTCATAAAACAAAATGGTGCGTCGTTAAAATGACATTTATTATGAAAACATGTGGCTTTTAAGTGATCTAACCAGTAAAGTATATAATAAAAGGGTTATTAAACTGCGTTTTAATCCGGCCCCAAATACACCTCTTCAATACAGCTTCCCGGATCAAAACGCAGTACTAATAACCCTATTATATAAATAAATTGGTAGTTTCTCATTTAGAGGCAATATAGAATACCAGCCAGATGCACAAATAGGAGAGGAATGAATGATCGATGGTAGCGATTATTGAGCGCTTTTATTACAGAACATTGTAAAATAATCTATTACCCATATATGTAGACATGCACATTTTAAATCACAGCAAAGCATCTATATCTAAGAAATGATAAATTATCTAGAGCATCCGACTAGTTAGAAATTCATAGTCTCCGGGAAATGGCTAATCAATACGTTTTTAAAACTAGTGACGTTCTGCTATCGTATTTTACTACTCCTTAACAGCTAATAAGGGAATGAATTATTCAGTAACGTTCAATAATTTAATTATCTCATTATACGAAATTAATGTTTTAGGTTTTGTGATGTTGATACCTTTTAATTATTCATTTGTCATTTGTCTCCCTAGCAATTATTAGTAGGATTGGTGTCTCTAATATTGGCCCGCTTGTGTGAAAGGGATATAATCTGGCGCGGATTGGAACTTTTCAATTACAAAACGAACCGCAATTACTCATTATATATATATTTGCATACATAATAAGATTTTAGCATCTTACGGTACAATCGGTACACCTAGGCCAATAACCAACAGATATGAGATTAGAAATAATACGGATCTTTTCATATAGTCCATCATGGGGGCGCAAATTTTGAACATGTGTTATATGTGTTTTCCACTGTCAAGGACATATTTTATATTTAAGACAGAAGAAGTGACATTAAACCGGTCCCGAAGTTTATATTCAAATCACTCATTTCAGTTCATTGACATTTTCGAATGGGTCGACTTAACTGTATGATTATACACATGTTACTATAAATAGTAACATTTTATTATAGAAATTCGTTCCCGCAATAATGATTATCGTCTCCGCCCGTGAGATTATCAAGACACGTCAGGGCGATTATGGCATAACTGCCTGACGAAGACGAGAACGTGCACACTGACGTCAATTTCACGAAAATAAAAATGGCCGCCGTATACTTGGTAGGCAAACAGCTAAACATAAAAAACTTTAACGGGATTGAAATCGAACAATAGGGGCAAGAATAGTGATTTAATTAGTTCTACCAATAATGACACCTTCCGTGTTTCGATGTCGAGTACTACCCGAAACCGTACCGGATGTTTACATTCGGTAAATGTCATAAAGCAGTGAGACAAGGAAATATTTTGTTGAAACGTTTTGTTTTACTCTAAGCTGAGACATATTAATTATTCTAGCGAAATAGCTAGGGTCATTCAAGCTGAGATTCTTATGAAACTGCTCTTAGGCTTGATCGACCCTAGCTGTGCTCACCTGAAATGAATATCACAATCAGCCGATGTATAACAGGAAATATTTGAAGAATGGAAAATTTGGAAGCTTTCTGAAAACACGTACGGAAAGGTTTGCTACTTTGATTTCCAGTCACTTGTTATTTTTCTCAGCTAATGCCATTCAAAACCATTTTGTTATTTCTCATTTTAAAGGCTCTCAGACCACATGCTAATTATATGACATATCCTTCATTATTCCACAACATCATGTATTTGAATCCATTTGAAATCATTGAGAAATGACAAAACATATGTATTATACAAGGTAATACATGGTTGACCATGGCTTTTGGTTGATAATTGCCCCAGTGAAACGATGGTTTACTTTTTTATGTTTAAACTATAACAATGGGTTGTCCGTTAATGCAGTGGCGAGCTCACTCGCTTCTTACCAAGGCGACCATGGTTCGTTTCCCGGTATTGGCTTATGTGAGTTTGGTTAGTGGTCAACAAGCCGGACAAGTCGTTGTTTTCTGGGATATCAGGTTTCACACACAAAACAAAACCACACTCTCGCCAACAAATAAGACTTAGTATAAATTATCATAATTATCTTCTTTTTACAATCGTTGTAAAATTGTAAGTGTTTAAACTAACCATAACACCATTTGTCAAATGCAATATCTATTTAATATATGGTTGGATCCATTTCAATGTCTAATGATGTTGTCTGCTACGGTTGAACGTTTTCTTTTGTGATGTTATAAAACTGAAATAATCGCAAAATATATTACGCCAAATCTTTTTAAAAAATCCAAATTGTATGCTAGATCAGTATTGTTATGACTGTGTTCTTTAATATAAAGACCAACTGGATTTTTTCTGAATCATGGCCATTACGAATGGCCTCAAACGACTGCCGACAACCGCGGCTGCTGAAATGTTACCAAAAGCAAGGAGAACGCATATGGTGTTGGAACAGAAATAACTATTTCTAGACCTCAACACAAGGCAACTACAACGATAATTGCCACATACACAACGTATATGAACTCAATGGAACGGCAAAGGCAACAGAGACTCTTTTATTACGTGTATATGTAAACGTTTGATCAAAACAATAAGGCGTGATCCGCCCACTTGATGGCCTCTGAAAAACATCTAGCATCTGTACTGTAGGCAAAGTAATAGGGTCGACAGGTAAGCTATGCTATTATTGAATGTATTCATTTTTTAATATTTATTTCTCTTGCCTCTAGACATGTCTGATGCCAGGCCGTGCCTATCTATAGGCGGCAGAAATGCCTCCTCTTTGTTTTGTCAAAACATAACAGTGAATAGAAGTGTTTGATGCCAACCAATACTTTGTAAAACACTTATGTGTATATCTTGCATTGTAAATCAGATGTACCTGTTTATTCTAACAAAGAAGTGGTGAGCTTTCACAGATTAAAAGAATCGAGCTTATAAGAAGGAAATAGTGTTTGATGCCTGCCAATATTTTTTTAACGGAAATGATTGTATACATTTTATTTCCAATCAGATTTACATTTATCTAACACGGCAATAGTAAGCTTTCACCAAATAAATGGATCGAACCTATTTACGAAACAAAATCGATGCATTTTACTTCACGGCCTTTCAATCTCACTATATTTTTGTACATGTCTTGCTTTTTCAACCTATGGTCTAGACATGCAAGCAACTTGCACATATACGAGATGCGACGAATGATAGGGGGTAGCATTAATTTAATATGCTACTCAGTATAAGAAATTGTTCAGAAATCAATATGTAACACAATAGAACTGAAAAAAATCAGAATTTGTACCCCAACTAACAAAGAATAATCCAAGCGTTTGCATTCATTCAATAGTCACCTGCACATCCACGGTGAAGTCACAGGAATGGCAAACCAAGCGCATGTGTTTTGGGCCTCGTCAATATCACGTGCTATTGACCTATAAGGTTTAATTCACCAACCTAGTGGCCTGGAATCTGTTCCAGCAAAGTTCCGGCGGGTTAGCTGTTTCAGTTGGTACTTCCCACCTACGATTGCGGACACCTAATATGTTGCAGCAATTACAGTTAGCTTTGGCAATGCGATAATTCCCGCCGCGTCTACGAACTCTGAATGTCGAAACCTAGTACAACGATCAGGATAAATAGCGATTAACGAAGAATATTCGGAGAACGCATACGTCTATTACAAATCGTACGATACCATGGGCCATGTCTACGAAGACACACAGTGGGAACGTGTGAAAACATCGTGCTGAGCCTCGGCTACCGATTTTTGCAAATATTGTACAATATTATACCATTGATTAAGCAACAGCAATCTTTTTTCCGATATTAAATTTCCAATGCAGTGAAATGGTGGTGTGGATGTATTGTGCTTCTATACCAAACTCTTCTTAAAATATCTTCTCTTTCTCGAAGCACTCGCCTATCCAAAGAAAAGTCATTAATACTCTGCATCTTGCCAAGATTTTGAATTAAGCTAAAGAACCCGTATGTTTAAAATGTGCAGCCTTGCTCAGTTTATGCACTTTGCTTTAACTTTTAACCCATCAATTTCGAAGTGTTTATGTTCACTTTATGTTGTTCTTGTTGCGATTTATACATTTTGCAATTAAACCAACCTCCCATGTTTTATTACTCCTGTTTAACGTCGAAATATCGACTAAGACAATGACATTCATTGATCATTCTTTTGCTCTTTATTTATGTCTGGAGGGATTTAAATGGAACCACAAAAGTACAATAGGCAATGATCTAGACATATTTCCAATACTTACGCATACCTTTCCCTGGTTTTAATGTCAATGTTCCATGTGAATACAAAATAAAAGCCAGCGTTCGTATATTCAGTGTATGTTCTACCACCGTATTACAACATTGATTGCTAAAGTATCCTATACCATCATAGATAAACATTAAGATTAATTATATTATTACGACTGAGAAACAGAAAAAAAGGTTTAACGATTGTTCGAACGTAATTATAGAGGAACGAACATATTGACAACGAAATACTGACCAAGGCACTGTCAGACAGACTAACGAATAGTTGAACTTAATGGAGGGAGGGAAGAATATTTAAAATGCGGAACGGGCAATGATAACATTAAAACGTTATTGAATATGACCAATATGCTTTCAGATAAATTAATAGTTACCTTATATAACAGGTTCAAATGCATGCTGATAAATTTGGTTTATTGATCGTTACCTATGTAGACATTTCATTCCAATATTAAAGGCCAGGGATAAGAGACAACCATGGAAATGCCACCACCTGGATGCTCAAAACTTATCTAATGCCAGCAATTATTTTGATGGAGCGTGTCTGAATACCTCGTTCTACTAATCAGATTTCCCTGTTTATTTTAACACAGTACTGGTGCATTTGCATTAAGTTAATGGATCAAGCTTATTGTTAGAATGTTACTCGAGATATAATATCCACATAATGATTAGCGGATGCATCCGTGGTGCTTTTAAACTCTTTACAAATGCAAAGGTCAAAGCACTGACATATAAACACACTACATATTGTGCAAATATTTTGCTATGCCATGAGGCACTAGCCATGCCAGCAATACACACAATCAGAAGTGAATTATATATGGTAGCGTTTATTGAATTTTATTACAACAGATAAGTTACAGATATCTGTTGATATGCCTGAAAGACATGCATGTGTGTGCATAACCCTTTCGAACAGGGTATGCCTCCTCCTTAAGGCATATGAGATATACGTTACCACAATGAATTCCTAGCCATTTGTACGTAAAACCAGTAAAATTTGACCATAATTTGAGCGATTCCAGACTATTTCACCAAAGTATTCAATAATATTCAACAGAGTTCCAATGCTATGCGATAAAGCATCTCTTTTTGAAAGACATTGATGGAATATCGAAACGTCCTCGATAAATGCAGCTAGAATAATGCACATGAGAACTTCCTTTAATAAAATATATTTTCAATTCACAGTGTTTCTTTCATTGAAAATAGCTAATACATAATGCTGTTGTCATTTAATACATGTGTTTACTAACTGATATTTCCAGCTTATATCCTGTTGAATGCCCTTGCGTGTAGATTGAATTACCAAACAATTTACCTGGTGGTTTTAAAACCGCAGTGTTGAAAATCAAACTATACTTGGGTTGAGCTGGACGTTCTTTTATTTGAGCTTTATGTTACGTTCTTGCGTCAGTTAATTATAACAAGGTACGGTGAAGGTTACATTACATACAAAAATACATTTGACCATTTAATCATTGTGATTGTAATATAATCCAAACAACAGAGACAGGCCCAGTAGCCATAATGTAAGCCACACTGAAAGAGAGAAACATCACATGCATCAAATTTTTAAATCAGAAATCTTACCGTAACCGCCTTCAAACGGTCAGCAAAACAGGAATTCACACTGCATGTTTAAAAACGTTTTTTAACAACCTTGTTCCAGAACTTACCAATAATAGCAAGATAAAGAATATAAGCGTACTTGGAAACAGCATTACATGAAAGGCAATATAAAGTATATTGCCAACAGTCAACTTGTTCATAGTCGAAGTTGTTGCACTTGGAACACTTTATGAACCGTGCTTTTTGAAACAAGGCACTCACTTTGGCAAATGTATTAGATAAACCTTCAAATCCTTTCATTTAATACATATTGCATCACTGACTTAAAAACAAGATATTCTTATTGTTGTTGAAAGTGAAATATTATTTGGATTGGATAATTAAATATAACAACACAAACAAACAATACGATGCTTGTCACAGAATGAAAGAAGAAACCATTGTAGCATTAGATTTAACACGTCATTCATTTTTAATAGACTTTGAACGTCAATTATAATTCTATAAGCTTTGAATACATTTGGTTTGAGCGTCTTGACACTGTCACTGAAAATGTATTTAAGGAAAAGCTAATTTAGTTTGCTTTCTATGATCTCTTAAACTGGATCAATTCAACATGCAGCATCACTTTCGGATCCCGAATAAAAAAAATAATAAAACATGTAACACCAAACTTAACAACCAGGTAACTTGATCGGTAACAGACAATCTTTGTCGCAAATTAAGTTAGCAAGTGTAGTGTTACGCCGTCTAGACAATAGTACAGACACGAAATAAGCCAGAAGCATAACAGGCATCCAATAGAATCCAAACATCTTTGTAAAAGCATTTCAATAATTCAATTAAACTACAGCAAGAACCCGGTGTTAAACATTAAATATAAATAACCCATTCTGCAGCAAATTAGTTGCACTAAGACTTAAACACTTTTCTCTTTCTTAGAATAGCATGTAATTGCTTCTCTTCTTACTAAAAAGATCAAGTTAACTAAATTTAAAATTGCAGTTTGTAATTGGCGTTTATTCTGTACGTCCACTGGCAAATTCATGGGTTTTCGTAATTCGAAACGAAACAAGCGATGGACCTCAAACCCAGTAGGGATCATTTGCAAATCCTCAACCACATTTCGAATAAGTTTGAGGGCGTATTTCAAAGCAAACCTTAGTTACCTATCACACCGCCACATTGACCTTCAACCCCTACTACTACCAAGATCAATGCGCGTTGTTTCCAGGTCATTTCAACCTCCGTGTGATGTTTTAGGACCGTTAGTCAAAACAATCTACTTTTATAATTCTGACAAGCTTTCAGCGTTCAAGTTTTGTCTTTTAGTATAGTCGTCAAAATCAAAAGTCGTCATCTCTTGCTCAATGCCAAATTTTCTACCAATAGTGAGCAGATTCTAGTAATCTCTTTGACAAGTTTTTTTTTGTTCAAAATCACAACAACATTGAACTTTTGAATTAAACATCGTCTACGAAACATTCATATCCTTCTCCCATATACTGTGTATATTGAATGAAAACATTGATAAAAGCAGTGTAATCGCTTTAATCTTAAATGGGCCATGGAAATGGATTTTCACGATCCAAAGGAGAACAATATCATTTCACACTTCCCTGGAGTGATTGGTTTCCCTTTTTACAGCATGCTGCTCCAGCAAATAGTTTTTAGCTCCACTGGCCGAAGGCCATGGAGCTTATGTCGTCACAGATTGTCCGTCGTGAGTGCGTGCGTGCGTGCGTGCGTGCGTGCGTGCGTAAACTTTTACTTTAAACGACATCTCCTCTGAAACTGATAAGCGGATTTTGACAAAACTTCACAGGAATGTTCCTTTGGTGGTCTTTTACCAAAATTGCTCAAATGGTTCCGGTCCATTGCACAATATGGCCGCCAGAGCTAAAAATAGCAAAATCTTTAAACGACATCTCCTCTGAAACGGTTCGGCAGATTTTGATGAAACTTGACAGTAATGTTCCTTGGGTGGTCCTTTATTAAAATTGCTCAAATGGTTATGGTCCATTGCACAATATGACCGCCACAGCTAAAAATAGCAAAATCTTTAAAGAACATCTTCTCAGAAACCCCTCATCAGATTTTGATGAAACTTAACAGAAATGTTCCTTGGATGGTCCTTTATCAAATCTGCTTCAATGGTTTCGGTCCACTGCACAAGATGGGCCCCAGAGGTAAAAATAGAAAAACCTTTAAACGACTTCTCCTCAGAAACCGATGATCAGATTTTGATGAAACTTGACAGAAATGTTCCTTGGGTGGTCATTAACCAAAATTTGTTAAATGGTTCCAGTCCACTGCACACCATCCATAGCTGCCAGAGCTTAAAAATAAAAAAAAACTTTATACGACTTGTCGTCGAAACCGATGACCTTTTTTCGATAAAACTTGACAGAAATGTTTGTTTGGTGCTCCTTTACTCAAATTGCCCAAATCATTTCGGTCCACTGCACAACATGGCAGCCAGAGCTATTAAAGTAAAAAATTTTTTTAAATAACTTCTCCTCAAAAATTGATGATTGTATTTCTATGAAACTTGACGAAAATGTTCGTTAGGTGGTCTTTGCTTGAACCTTTTGGCCAGTGGAGCACAGGCACTGATGTGCCTCTTGTTCCACGAACACCAGGTTCGCGGCTCGTTGGGCATGTTATTAGCGGTTATTATGATTTGGCGCTCAGGCACAATCACGATTTGCAGGCAGAGCTTGAATGATCTGGGTGAATAATTTTCCGTTGTTTTCCCATATTACCATATGTTTTAGGTGATCATAGAAATTATGCAGGCACTCCCCGACATGACGTCATCACGATGTCCGGTGAAATCGATGGCATTTCGACACGTGGAAGTATTCCAGCGAATGTAACACACATCCTGTTAATATGACACGCCTCAGATACAAAATTATATCGGACGCATTGGAACAAAAACAGTGTTTAGTTAATCGGCATAATGTTAAAATATAAATTTTCTCAATTTTACGATATACTGTTTTGCCAGCATTTGACTTTGTCTCGAAAAGTAATATTTCGTTTAAAACAAACTATATTGATATTTTAAGACACAGCACGGCATCTTTATCTAAGAGAGCGATATATAGATTATGACTAGTTAACAGTTCCAGCATACTCGTTTTCGCGAAAAGCATAATCAATACGTTCCTGTTTTATATTATTCAAATTAGTGACGTTCTGCATTCTGCTCAATAGTTGGAAAGGCGGACTGACCTTATCATTAATCTTTAATTACTTAATGCAGGCATTACAAGTGAATGATATTTTAGGTTTTCCGAAGTTGAAACATTTTTTATTAATCTGGCATTTGGCTCCCAAGTAATCATTAGAAGGAAATGTCTTCCAAATAATTGCCCGTTTGTGTGAAACGGATATATTCTGAGGCGAATTTGATCTTTCCAATTACAAGGAGAGCCGGAATCACACATTGCATGCATATTGCCGTTCATAATACGATTTTGGTTTTCAGTGATGTTTTCTGAACTAAAACATAGGCAAATATAAATAGTAATCATTCAGAAATACTTCCCAACTTCGATTAAAAATTTGAAGCATTTCACTCGATTGGTGGTGTAACGATTGTAAAGGAAATGTAACGAAACCATATATTGTGTATTCCTTGTTAAAACAGGAGTTGACGATTTGTGTTTTAAATGAGATATTTGTAACACAGCTCACAAAGTATTATCCAAGCGTTTGTATTGATTCTGCTAGGTTTGCTGTTATTTTTTTACATAATTGCTATGTCCTAATATAAATATTATTGTTGGACTGATGAAATGTATATGTAGGATAGAGTTGGGTCTATTTTAAGACCTTAATATTGCTGCCGAATGAACGTGCTGTTTTGTGCAGTTATGGAAATACATATCGTAAAAAATAGCTGCACGTAAATGGCGGATTGTAACCACGGTTGTTAAAGCATAGCGATATCAACAGTGACAACGATGATGGCGTTCAGAAAACATTTTCCACCGTCACCAACACAACAATGCCCAAATGCACAGCCACGGCAAAATCGCAGAAACAGCAAACCAATCGTGTGTGTTTGAAGCCTCGTAAATTTCACATTTTTCTACCAATAGGGCGCATTCAGCCCACCTGATGGCCTCCCATGTAATCCTTTCAAGCAAAGTAGGACGTTCGGCGGAAAAGCTGTTCCCATTGGTTCCCATTGGTCCCTCTCACGTACGCTTTCGGACACAAAGTGTGTAGTTGTCGTTTAAGTCAGCTTTAGTTATGAAAATAAACCCTACAGCGTATACTTATCCTGAATAGCAAAGCTTAATAGACAGGTCAGGATTTATTAACGCAGAATATGCGAAGGACGAAAAAATGTTAATTAGTGGCCGTCTTTTGAAACTCTTACGATACCAAGCATATTTGTCTACGAAGACACACACAGTGTGATTGTCTAGTGAAAGCTCGTCTACCAGCTAAGTAAATATTGACATTGTACAGTCTTATAGCATTGATTAAGCTTCATCAGTCTTTTTCCGATATTGCATTTCCAATGTAGTGAGACGGTGGTGTAGATGTATTGTGCTTCTATACCAAACACTAATTAAACAGGCTTCTTCTTCTTGACACACTCATTTATCCAAACAGAAGTTCATAATACACTCTATCTATTTATGGTTTTGAATATCAAACTAAAGAACCCGTATTTTTAAAATGTGCCACCGTTTTTGGTTTCTTCATTTTTCTCTAGGTATAAATCCGTCAATTTTGAAATGTTTATGTTGTTCTTAAGTCAATCTACGATTCTGCTATAAAACAAAACAGACTTTTTATTCTTCCTGTTTAACTTCAAAAAGATCGACCCGGACAATGGCACTTATTGATCATTCTTTGCTTCTTTATTTTTGCCTGAGAAAAATAAAAAAGGAACAACAAAGTTAAATTACGCGATGCTTTAGACATATCTCCAATACATACCTTTCCTGCCCATATTTCCTGGTTTATGTTCTACCATCATATCACAACATTGATTGTTAAGGTATCCAATACCATCATAGATCAACATTACGATTAATTTCATTATTATGATAGATTAACAGAAAAACGGTTTAACAATCGGTCGAAATTAATTATAAGGAGACACTGTCACACAGACTAACAAACAGATTGACATAATGGAGGGAGGGAAGTAAATTAAAAATAAGGAACGGGCAACGATGACAATAAAATATTATTTTTCACTCAAGTGAATATGACCAATATGCATTAAGATAAATAATTGGTTATTGCATACGACAATAGCAGTTCAAATTCGAAAATAACGCTTCCAAAACCTGGCCTCGTAACAATCAATACATTTACACAGAAGTAATGTACAATTTATCAATGAGTAAAATCTTTAGCGATATTGTATCATAAGTGCAGAGGCAATTAGATATGCTACTAACATACACAAATAAGAGAGGCAACAAATGCATGAGCATACATTTGGTAAATTGATTGTTATCATTTGTTGACGATTAATTCCAAAGTTTTAGGACATAGATTAGAGACATGCATTGCTCAAAATTTATCTGAAAGTCAATTATAGTGTTTAATGAGTGCTGATGCCAGCCAATATCGTGTAGTGTGCTTGAGTGTATATCTCTAACTGGTAATCGGATCTACCTGTTTGTTTTATCTCAGTAATAATGCATTTGCACTGAATTAATGGATCGAGCTTATTTTTGAAGGTAGCTCGAGGTATTTTATTCGCACAATGATGAGTGTATGCATCGATGGTGGTAAATTAATCTGGAGAAGTCGTACAATTCAACTAACCTTTTTTGTTAATTTAAAATTGGTTTTTAAAAAATTGAAAAATGCAAACATTAAGGCACGGACATAAAAGCATACTACATATTATGCAAATAGTTTGCTATATCTTTGGGCATTAGCCATGCCGGCAACATACACAAATACAAGAAGCGATTAATGATATAATATGGTAGCATTCATTGAATTTTATTACACCAGAATTTTTTTTAATTTATGTATCCCCAATATCTGTTGATTTGCCTTAAAAATAACATACCATAACAACTTCCTAACTATTTATACGTAAAACCATACATATTTGACCATGTTTTGAGTGATTGCAGACTATAACATCAAAGCTTTCATATTTTGTGATAACATGCATTTGTTACAATCACTCATATTAAACCCATTAAATGAAAATTGATTAATGTTTCTTCTCTTTGTAAAATTAATTTACAAATTCATAGTGTCCGATTTGGAATTCAATCCGAAATGACCTCTATTTTGAAAGTAATGATTGGTTGAATATCGAACGGTCATCGACAAATGCAGCTAGAATATAATGCGAAAGAGACCTCCCTTGAATAAATGAAATTTGCAACATACAATAATTTCTGAAATGAAAATATCTAAACAGTTTCCTACAACAGATTTTTTTATTATGAGATGTTTTCACACAACAGAAGTAGCTTGAACGTTATGTTGTCGTAATTTCATACGTGATTTTACAAACTGCTAATGCCGACCCATACATATCCTGCTAAATACTCTTGCGTACTAAACCAATGCACCTGTTTGTTTTAAATCCGCAGTATTGAACATTATACTAAACTTCGATTGAACTAGACATTATATTATATGAGCGTAGTACAGTACAAGCCTCGGTTTTTATAACGAGGTACGGTGGAGTATACAATATATGCAAGAATGCTAATACATGTTGTGCATTTAATCATTGTAATGGTAATTTAATGCAAAATACAGGGACAGGCCCAGTGGCAAAAATTTAAGCGACCAAGTCTAAAGGCAAGATGCGAACATCTGAACGAGAGACATAGCACATCCTTCAAAATGCCTTTATCAATCATAAATGTAAGGGTCACCGCCTTAGGACGGTCAGCAAACTTGAGTTTACACTGCAGGTTTAAACAAGTTTATTTGACAACACCCCACACTTGTTCCAAAACTATCAATAACAGCAAGGTGTATAATATTATCATACTTGGAGACAGCATCACCCCAAACGGTAATGAAGATTATATTGCCAATAGCCAACTTTAATAGTATACATAGTTGAAGTTGTTGCACTTAGAACACGTTATATACCAAGTTATATGGAATAATGCACTCAATTTTTCAAATGTTTTAGAAGTTCAACTTCATCCATTTAATACATATTACATCACTGACGTAAAAACATGATCGTATTACTGTTGTTAAAACAAAAAAAATGTGGACAATTGAATAGAACAACAAAAACAAACAGCACAATGTTTGTCACGACATTGTAGCAAATAAAGTGTTAAGCCTAGTCTTATTAGACTCTATGGCAAGGACTAAGCAGTCGCTAATCAAGCCAAACACCTTTAAGCAAATACAAGACGCCTTCGCAAACATAAGACGACTCCTGGATACTTATTAGCCTAATTATACATAATGAGGTAGAAACAATATCAATAACTGTGAACGGATTACATTTACTTCCAGTTCTAGGACAATATATATTTGAAACTAACCTCTTCTTGTTTATGTTTTTCCTTTTGCTTTAGGAAGAAAAGTAATATAGCAAAGATCGTCTACAAAGTATTCATGTGAAGCTAAATGTGTTTAAATTATATATTATGGTAAGGTCAAGGTAATCGCGTTTATATTGCATCAGCCAAGGCAATGACTGTTAACTATTCAAAATAGCAGAGGTAGTATCACATTTCATGAGCGTTTTTCCGTTTTACATCATGCTGCTCTGGCAAGTTTTTTTTACAATTACAACCACATTTGTGCGATTTGTTGGGTATGTTATTCCCGGCAGAGTGTAAACAGTCTTGAGGCAGTATTTCACTAGAATGTTAGGTTTTACAATTACATCATGCAGCTCTGACATTTTTTCCACGATAACGACCGCATTTGCGCGATTCGTTGGACATGTTATTCCCGGCAGTCTTGAGGCAGTATTTTACCAAGATTCTATTTATTAGGCAAAATAAGTAAGAAGTGATCCTTGAAATGATGCTGACACTCTAAGACTTTGTGGCAAGACAAAATCAGGTGAGAGCAAGGCAAACAGAGAAATATACCTAGTTGCAATGTATTTTCTATGTAATTTGCGTGAACCAAATTTGTCCATGATAGAAGCTTGTGGGGCAGCATTCTCCAAATCAAGTACTCCGTGTAAAGTTACAATGTCGAAACAACGCATCCGTTTGTCTTTTAGGAAAAGAACTAGGAGTCTCTCAAATGAGAAATGCGATTTTGCAAATCCTTCTGTGTTTGATAAAATATTAGTGTATATTGATTGGTGAGATAGACATTAAAGTGTCGAGTCTATCATGTTACATCTTCAGTTTTCATCCTCTGTAGTATGTGTCCTTGACAAAGTATACTTTGACAGTCCCAGATTTACGCAGTTTGGTGTTTTATTTTTGGTACATGGACCTAAACCCTTGAGGTTCCCTCCTTTTTAAAAGATACTCTTAATATGTGAGACAATGAAAATTACATGGACAAGCCATATAGTCGAAAAAAAACAAACACATAAAACATAATTGTCTTAAAAAAATCAATTACGCAACGAAACACTATATTTCCTAAACAATGTGTTGTCGTATAAAGAGTTTCGTTTCTGTGTAGAAATCATTGCTATCAACCTAGTTTCAGAGAAATGGATTAATCAATACCTTGCCGTTTTATTTCATTGAAGTCAGTGACGTTCTCCAATCGTACTTTACTGCTCTTCAGTGGCTTGAAAACCGTAAACGGGGGACTAAATTATTCATTAACCTTCAATAATGAAATCTTCTCATTTCACGTGATTGATATTTCAAGTTTTCTAGAATCGCTGCTTTTTCCAGATATTCATATGCCATTTGGCTACCCCACCAATTATGAGAAGGAAATGAGCTTCCAATGATTGCCTGTTTGTGACAAACGGATAGATTCTGGCACGAAATGGATCTTACCAATAATTAAACCAGCTAAAATCACACATTATGTCATTATTACCATACATAATAATATATTTGCATCTTGTGATGGTTTCTGAATTAATTATTACTATTGCCCTTACAATTTACACTAAGATAACTTAAGGTACCAAGTACAACCAGTTACAAAAAAACTTGTACAAGACAATGAAACAAAACATCTATTTGCAACAATCATTTTAACAACTTGAACATTGGTCAAGAATTCTTTGTAAAAATGTTTATATTTGAGAGCAAAAAAGAGCCAGGTAATAACAAAAAAATGGCAGATACAAAAATATTTACGTTTTTAAGATGATAAAACTGAATTTTCCCTTTGTACCATTGTTGAAATTCATACATTATGTATACTTAAAAATGTGTATTTGTGGGACATATAGTTATATTTGGTAGGTTGATGAATTAGTATTTATATGTAATATTAAATGGATAGGATTGCCTATTTTTTAACAAAAGTCATACATATAATGAGTATTCCTTGATATAAAAACAGGTTGACTGACTTAAGTTTCATTTAAATAATAGGTCATATATTGTAAACCTCTTTTCAGCGAATAATAAAATATAATATGTAGCTCAATGTATTTTCCACCTTCTAGTAGTTGTTATTTGTTCATCCATTTTGTTTCGATGCTAAATCTACGCTTAAATTCGTATTTGTGACACATATATAGAGGACAATTGTTTGTTTCATAAGAGAGTACTGTATTTCACCGTGTAAGCATAGCCGTAAAACGAGTTTTTCATATTGTTACACTAGGTGTCGGTCATTTTCGTAAATTTCTATACAAATTGTTGTTTATTTTAAGATACGTTACAGTGACGGGATGCTCTACACACAGATACGTCCCTTTATTGTAAAATTTCTATTTCATTTGGCTCAAGGCATGGAGGGAATAAGGTAAATAAAACCGATCATAAGTGTACCGTTCATTGTATAATTGCATATCAAAAACTCGTAACTGGTCGAGAGTTTCCGTCGTATTCCGTATAACTATCCGAACTTGCTCCCTTGTGTCAAAAAATGAGCTGTTATACATTCTGCTTCGTGGCATGTAACGAAGTATTTTCTTACATCCTCTTCGTTCATAAGGATGATGTGAATTTCTGAAAAATACATAAACTCCTTAAAAGGTAACATGCAACTAACGTTTACAGCTTACAGCAGCTCAGGTATTAACTAACAACAGTCCGAGCTCCGAAACGAATTAAGAACAATGAGGCAATATTAACAGCCAGAAATCAAGATGTACGAGTACATGTCAAAATGCAAGATGTAAATGTCAGGAAGAAAAATAAACAAGGCAGAACGCAAGATGTATTATTTTGCACCATTACCGTTCCATAGTATTCATCGTTAACGTAATAAGTCAGTGCTAGTTCAATCTATATCCATCCATGTCTTTATTTATAAATTACGTATAATATAACGCCCGAGTGTCCATAATGCATAGTAAATACGAGTTAAGGCTTAAGTCATGGTAATCATCGTATATAAAGTTGTTCATCATTTCCCCGGAGTAGCGCTTACAATACTCTAGTTGGTTTATACAATTATCATAGGTATCAGTACACGAGTTGACTGAGCTAAATGGGTAATACTGAATTAATAAATTATATCCTTTGACCTAGTCAAAGCAATCACGTTAATATTTCATGCACCAAGCAAATGGCAGTTCATGATCCCAAATAACAAAGAAATTCATGCACTTCAATAGAACGAAGGATTTACGTTTTATATCATGCTGCTCTGGAACTATTTCCTTTTACATATAAATCTATTTTTACAATAACGATCATATATTATCTGTTCGTTGGAATAGCATGAGCAGTTATAATTGCTGCTGTTCAGGTACAAGCATGATTTCCCGGCAGTGCGTTAACGTTTTTGGGGCAGTATTTCTCGTCCTTTTTTATTTAATTACGATATGTCATGGGTGAACATGGAAATTAAGCAGGCACTCCCTCGTATTGTGTCAATGTCGTTTAAAGACAGTAAAAAGATTAGTTGGCTTTCGAAGCAAATTTTGACGAAATAATGACTCGTTGAATGTGATCATCCAAGTTTATACAAGTAGCAATATTTTTTTTTTTTTTCTTTTCAGAGGTGTATAGTTTAACTTAATGTTTCACCAGATGCAGAATGGGGCAACAGCCAGCTTAAATAAGTACACATATCTATCAGATGAAATAGTACAGTTCCTTTCGGAAAAAAGTCAATCTCCAGACGTGAATTGACCTTATATATTGATGATAATTATATCCTTGCAAATAACTAGTTATACTTATAGACAACCATCGCGTTATAAGAGCATTACTTAAATTACGTGTATTATCAAACATAATAAGTCGACAGGCCGCAATTTATCGCAGTTAAGCAGGATTATGAAGCTTATTTCAATTACTACGAAAATCACAATTTGAGTTTTATTAAAGATTAATGGTTTATTGTGATGATAATTAAGCGAATCCTCGTCTAAAATCCAAACAAGTTCGTAAAAAAGTAAATTTTACGCATCTTATTGAAAAAAACACAGTCAGCTAAATGCTAACATACAGGACTTAAGGTGTGTTGCGAAATCGGGGCCATATGATTAACGCTACCGTTTACGCTATGACGTGGTCCATAGCATGTTAATATTTCTTAAAACATGGAAAAATATAAGCACAGATGAGTAAAGGATTTTAAACTTATTTAATCCAGCAATCGCACATTAATCATATCATAAGTAAGGTGACAGTATGATAAAACAAGTGTGCATTTGTTAACAAACTCAAGCTTGCTTAATATAAACCTTCGTAACGATTCTTGCACTAAATGTTCAGCGTTATAATATGATCAATACAGCGTTAGCTTTGGAAATGTATACCCGATTTAAACACTTTCAAAAGAAATAGTGATTTCACTTTTTATTTGAACGTTAGCAAAATAAAAGAATCCAATGTCGCTTATTTTAGAAAAACAATGTATTTCAAAGAATTCCATCACTTTGAAAATCAGAGAAACTTAAGAACTCCTAAAAGACATGCATCGTAAAAGCGACGTAAACATGTATTGCAAGTAAAGACTGATTTGACCGACAGCTGTAAAGAACGGTTGAATATAAAAGATTTAAAGGCGTATGCATGAATGCATATTAATTAGAACTAGATTAGATTATTTCCGTAATTAATGTTCATGGATACGCATATGCGACAGAGAATGCACGGAATATTCACCCTATGCATTCATTAATCATATAACATGCAATTTATTTCTTTGGGCTTATCGATAACATCATTAATTCTCAAAGCGTGTATTTCTGTTAATGTATATGAGAGAAGCAGCTTAAGGCAATCAGATGGGGTTCGCAAAATGGTGTGGACGGACAAACATGAATTGGGGCCACCTATCACAAAATATTTTCTTTAAGATACTTTGTTTATGGTACATTGACAGCTAAAATGACATTACTATCTGGTAAGCATGTGTTCTTAATACATGTTTTATATGTTGCTGTGAACGTTTCAAAGGCATGGATTGACTGTTGTGTGTCCTTGTCTAGTCACATATTTTGTACAAAGTCCGATTCATCAGCTGAACTTATAGTCAGCCTCTCAACATCACTATGCAACCTACAAGGGACAAGCCTATTAGTCATATTTTCAAATATTTCCCTGTTTAGAGGCTCAAGTAAAGCAAGCGACAATGAAATCGAAAAACAAACGTATAAACACCATATACACAAAGACAAATACCACAAACGGACCCCTCACAAAATAGCTTAACCGATAAACCATGGGTTGGCCGTCAGCGAAACATGAGTTCATGTTTCAGTGCATGGAACATGAGACAACTCGGGGCGGAAACCTGCAGTTTGAATGGCCATAACTTCACCCTTGTTCCTGAAAAAGGGTTTGGTATAAGTTCATCTCTGGTATGATGTATAAAACATCTTGGTACAATAATCAGTAAAATCTTGGTTTTTCTAGTAATCAAGTTTAAATAAACAAATACTCTTCCTTTTGATTGAAGTTGGGATTATTACTTAATAATAAAAGTAAAATTTAAGATATAGTCAGTCAACTTTGTTTTTTCAGATACTAAAGAAATGTATTTTTATATATTTTTTGATAAAAGAATATTCAAAACTGTTCAAGAGAATTTTTTGATTAACCTTACATCAGGACAATATAACTGGAAATATATTGCCACCGCATGGAAAGAATTCCTCTTTAGGTTGATTCGAAGGTTATACAGACTAATATAGGTTATTATTATCAGGTGTCTAAATTAAGGCTTAAAAACGGAATCCTATTAGAGCCTTAGCGATCCCGCCACTCGCCTTTTGAAAATGTCTAAGAAAAAACGCGATTTGGTTTGCTAAAATGTCGCATCTACTTTCAATTTGGACGGTACTGTATATAATAGAACAGCTAGGAAGTCAATGAAAAAGACGTGCCAATGAAACAACATATATCGCGCATTTCCTGTCCCGACAAACTTATTAAAAAAGATAGACCGAAGTAAATGTCAAATCTCGCATCTTTCATTATCGAATTTCAAATGAAAATGCAACAGTTTTGTTACATAAAGAAGAGCACAAATTGAAAAAAAAATGCGAGATTTGCTATTTACTTCGGTGCATCCTTATGATAAGAAACAACCTAATTTCCGAGAAATGGTTAATCAATACCTTGCTGTTCTATTTCTTCCAAGTTAGTGACGTTCTGCAATCATACTTTACTGCTCCTTATTGGCTTAAAAAGCGTGAAAGGGGATTCATTATTTATCAACCTTCAATAACTTAATCTTCCCATTACACGTAACATTTTTTGCCTAACGTTTCCTGTAGATGCTATTTTATCCAGAGATTTATATGCCATTCAGCTCCCCTAGTAATTATTTTTTAGGAAATGTACCTCCAATAATTGCCCGTTTGTGAATAAAACGGATATAGTCTGGCGCGAATTGGATATAACCAATTATAAAACGAGCCAGAATCACACATTATCTTCATATTACCATATATAATAAGGTTTTATTAATGATGCTTTCTGAACTTATGATTAGAATTGCATTTACAATATATACTAAGGTTTCTAAATGTATCTAGTAGATCCAACATTTATACAAAATTGTGAAAGAAACACTCTTGTCTACACAGATGCACTTTAGCAAACTGAGCATTGTCTGGTACAGTTAGACGTAGATACTTTTTAAAACATTTATTCTAGATAATCATAATTGAGTGCGATAAAGAGCCAAGAAGTGATAATGTTTTGGGGGTTTTCTCATAGGTAATCAAATTCAAACTTATCAAATTCATAAACATAAAGGACATCCAAATGATTGTTTCGTTAATTTGAATTTTGCTTGCTTTCTGGTTTCGAAACAGATATGAATGATAGAGTTTTTATTACCTGTTAGATTTTAATATATATATAGAGACATATATAAAGAGTTTAGGGACTTTACAAACCTTTTTGTTTTGTTATATTTTGCATAAATAATCAAGTTTATCTAATGTTATTTAGTGTTTGTTTGCGTTATTCATTGAAAACAATGCAAGTGATTTTATCATTAATTGATTTGAACTCGCTACTAAGCACGATTAGACAATTCAACTTCAAGCATATTTTTGCCTTTTCGTGCTATGAATCAATACAGCTAATTAAAACGCAAACATGTTAAACAAGCTCAAGCAGTTAAGCTCTTAAGTGGTCTTCGGATTTTATTGCTGCATATTTACTGTATTACATGCAATAACAAAATCCTCAAGTGCGATTTCCAATAATGTCACAAAAACATTAAGTGTTTGGCCAACTCCTAGACGCCGCTAAAATACGTATCAACGATCTACTGATAACACAATGTATTAGTTTTATTTATACATGAATGGACAAACAACAGGAGTCCATGTATCTGAACATTGAGAGCGAGTCACTTTTGGCGCAACGTTGGATATGTGCCCTCTTCCCCACTCCCCGCCGCAAAGCAATCACTAAACTGTATACATTCAGTTTATAATGGCGATCAATCAGCTGAGAAATATAAATGACTGAATGACTGACATGTCAAAACGTCGATGTGGTTTTCTTTGTTTAACTCACCCACTTGTATGTATTGAGTTCGAGTCAATATTTAGTTGAATCTTATTTTAAACTTGCATGGTGTGGCTGAACTACTTTTGTGGTCATGCGAATGAAAGTGACAAAAAATATTTCGTAAATTTCGATGATCTGAAAACACTAATTGATTATGTGCACACGTCATAAAATGCTAAAAAATAGTATTCCAATTCAACAAGAATTTATTTATCTGACTTAAGCATAATTAAATTGATGAAGTAGGGAAAGGCCTACATTACCTTCTCCATAATACAATCGAACCTGAAATTCGATTGTGCTAGCGAAATGTCAATACAATCCTCTACATTATCCTTATGCAATACGAAGCTTATAATTTAATCAGACGTGAAAATATATTTTGAGAAAATTAAAACGGATTTATTACCAAAATTACTGACTCAATTCGACGGACGATAAAACCCGAAATTCAGAAAATGAAATATTGACGTTGGCAGTCAGAGATAAATACATTAGAATTTCTGAAATGTTGTTAGCCTTCGGCTGGCATATATGGTTAAACAAACTTGCTGATCCATGAAACATTTGTCTTTCATGGTGAAATAAGTCAAACGTCTGAACCTAGCAATGTTATCACTTAACAGGCGTTTGCCTAGAGTCATTTCAAGATTTGCCAAGGAACGAGGGCAATTTAGTGTATAAAATTACTGAAGATCATAAATGATGTCATTTTTATGGCTTATGTTATAGAATGTTCAAAATAAAAACAATTATTATATATGAACATTTAACTACAGTTATTCATAATTAAACAAGTCTAGGCAAGGCATGCGCTTCAATTTCATGGACCAAGCCAACGGAAGTTATAATCCCAAATAACACTGAAATTATCCCACTTGACTGTAATGAAACGTTCTACTTTAACATTATGCTGCTCTGGAAAATATTTTCTAAATCCGATGAATCGTTTTGCAATAACGATCATATTTGATTCAATTGGAATGAAATTGCCAGTTATTAATTGTTGGTGTTAAGGCACAAGAATGATTTCCCAGCAGATCGTTAACGGTCTGGAGGCAGTATCTGTCGTCATTTTTCTCTTATTACAAAATGTCAGGGATAAAGAGTGAAATGACGCAGGCACTCTCAGATATTGCACTACTTGTTGTTAGAAATGACAATGGTAACAAGACAAGTATATCCAAACTGACATTAACATCCCGGTAAGTAACTGCTTAGAAGATTGTTTGAGATTGAAAATCGGTCATACGTTTATTTGCTTTTATCAGCACATTTCGACTCCATGGTGTAAAGGTTAAATGGACATCTTTATTTATATAAAGTATAATATTGGGTTTCTTTCGTTATTGTAATACGGGTTTTATCTGATACAGACTCGCGAAATAGCCAGCTTTAATAAGAAAATAAATATATATCTGTCAAGTGAAATCGTACGGTTCATTTTGAAATAAGCCATTCACCAAATTTAAATCAGTTCATTTGTGGACGATAATTCTACCGTTGCCGATATAAAAACTATTTTGGTACCGATCGCATTATAAGTGTTTCATGTAAGTTACGTTTAATGTCAATAATTAAAAGTTAAAAGACCCCAATTTCTCGTAGCTTAACGAGCCTAAGTAGCTAATTTTATTAATCCTAAATAATTGACTCAATGTTATCACTAAAAACAGTTTATTAAGATTATAATTCAGGAAAATCATATTTAAGGTCTAACAAACCTCTGAAAGAAGCAAACGATTAAGCGAATTATAGAAATAATTGAAAATTAGTTAAGCTTAATCCTGACATAAGGGACGTTGTACTAGAGCATGATGATTCACGCTATGATTGGCAAAGACGCGGTAAGTAGCGTAACAAATACTTATTTTAGAATGGAAACAAGGAATACGCAGTTCTAACGGCATTTCATATACGATTCATTTACTCCGGTAACTATTCAGCGTTCTGCGTTTTGTATAGATATTTAATTATGTATATATTGCTTTTATAAAAATAATGACTCCATATTAGTAAGGTTGGGTTATATTACAAAATGCCGTTAGGGCCATCGCCTATGAATTTGTAGATCTGAAACGCGATACTCGATAGTACGTTGATGTAAACGCGAAATCACGAAACTGTGATGATGAAAACGCTATGGTACGATGATAAAAACGCGACAATACGATAATTTAAACGCGATAATACGACAGTACGATGATGATAATGCGATTAACTACCGTACTTTCGCATTTTCACCATCGTAATATCGTGATTTCGCGTTTTTATCATCGTACTATCGTACTGTCGCGTTTTCATCATCGTACTATCGCGTTTATATCATCTTACTGTCGTGTTTTCACGATCGTACTATCGCGTTTTTATCATCTTACTGTCGTGTTTTCATCATTGTACTTTCGCGTTTTTATCATCTTACTGTCGTGTTTTCACCATCGTACTTTCGCGTTTTTATCATCTAACTGTCGCGTTTTCGTCATCTTACTGTTCTGTTTTCATCATCGTTCTATCGCGTTTTCATCATCGTACTGACGTGTTTTCATCCTCGTACTATCACGTTTTCATCATTGTACTGTCGTGTTTTCATCATCAATCTATCGTCTTCCGTTACGCATGCGCATAGAAGAATATACCCTCCATAGACGAACCTTACATACAAAATCGAGTGCAATAGTTTAAATTAATTATTTACTTGGTGATTATTTAACAGATACAAATAAAACTAGTTATATAGAGAAATAATCATATTATGTGTGATTCTGGTTATTGGAAACATTGAACTCGAGCCAGAAAAAAATATTGTCTTACAAAACGGACAATCATTTTGGGATGCACTCTTGAAATTATGATCTGGAGCCAAATGGCATACAGAGCTTAAACTCATATCAACTTCCACAATCTTAAAACATCAATCACGCGTAATTACAAGATTAGCTTATTGAAGGTTAATAAATAATTCAACCTCCTTTTACTTTGTTAAAGCCACCAAGGAGCAGTAAAATAGGATTGCATGAGATCACTTAAGGAATAAAACAGAGCAGTAAAGTATTGATTTCTCGGATAGTGTGTTGCTTGTATTGTTTACTAGGCGGAAACTACAGATAAGCAAGAGTGAGTTCTTTATGTCTTATTTGAAATTAAGTGCCTTGCTAGTTTTCGAAGATCAAAATCGTGTTTTTTTCCAAAATAAGCAAGAAAGCCCATTGTTTTATATAAACATTTAGATATTCTATGCAATTAGTTAATAAAGTTATCGGGAAAAGATACTCTCATATTGCTATGAATTGAAAGTATGCTTTCTCAAAATATTCTTCGTTGCTTTGTTGTTTTAAACATTTTCTTAACATTCGCAATCGAAAGTTTTACGTTAACTTTCAACATGATACGGTGACCGCAAAAGCAACTACGATACACTATTTGGCAAGTTACAGTATTAACGAAACTATGTAAATATTTGCTAGAATTAACATAAGGCGACTTGAAACGTGGTACGATCAATAACAATGGAAGTTGGGAACCACTTTATGCATAAGTTTCTTTCTTCTATTTGTCTTTTTCATTTGACTCGCATATTTATCATTAATAAGCTCACCAGTTTACTTGTTACAAGCTGTCTTAGGCGGACTGTTGTTATTATAATAATATTTTCAGAATACGTGTATTCGTTAAGTTTCTCTTCATTGTAGGGAAAATATTGTTCGAAAACATATATAACCGAGGAATAGGAAAGTTAGAAGACCGTTGGCCCCATCTGTCTCCATGCTCCGGAAATAATATTGTGTCTATTACACAAACGGTTATTGTTTTAGGTTCTTTTCTCCGCTTGGTTACAATAATCCTTAAAAAGTAAAATCGAAACATTGACAAGACAGACAGACATACATTTTTTTTTATTTAGACTTGTACAATGTACATCATCTACATAAACATATATATTTTCATAAAACATGTCAACGTGTATATACAACATGTAATGGTAAATACGTTTTTGTTTTATATAACACAACATACTATGTGTAACAAAGCAACATACTATCATTTACTATGTGTAACAAAAAATGGAGGCTGAACTTAATATTTATCTTTCAACATTCAACAAATTATTTCGAATAACAAAAGCATATTTAATATACAAAGCTAGTTTAATTAATTCATTTCTATCATTTGATTTCAATAATCGTAGAAATTTGTATACAGAAGGGTGCATATAGTAACAACGTTTTAAATATTTCTTCCTAACATCGGAATAACATGGACATATGCATATAAAATGAAATTAATCTTCAATATCGTTAGTATTGCAAGTTAAACAAGAAGGTCCCTAATTGTGTACGAGCAGTAGCTTCTTTAAGCCGTGGTACACCTCTTTAGTAACCCGCTTAAAATGTTTGATTGTAACTACTATCGGTCTAGATGTACCTATTTGTATCATACTTTTTCAATTTGACAAACTACTGCTGTATACGTCTAACGTTTAAAATATTAAGTCAGAGCATTGTACTTCCTAGATGCAATCGTACTAAATTATTATCGTAATCATATAGTAAAGCGAAACCGAGCTCATTTGCGTCATTTTCAAATACCTATATAACCATTTTTTCTCACATATCAGCATAACAGGATTCAAAATATATACGTTTCAACTCTTTTTCAAAATCATATTATATCTTATATCATGTTGATATACATATTTGGATAATGATCTATAAAACATTATACACGCGAATAATGTGAATGTGTCTCATTTGCAGCTCCGTTCTGCTTTATATTTTCCTTCTATCATTCTTAATGGAATACTTGATTGATATGAACCACGTTAACATGGCCTTTTCCAAAGCGAACCTAACAGATTTCTTAAATATTTGCTATGCAGGCCGAACTGACAGATTTCTATATCAGGCCAAATCAAAATCCAAATTCCGGTCGGTTTATGCAGGCTGAGCATTATCAACGCCCGCTAGTTTTTGCAAAATAAACTTTTCAAAAATCATTTAGCAAATTTCAATCATCGATCTGAAAGAAACGGAAATTAATGCTTACACTGTATACAATATAAATGAGGAACAATACACCATTCGATCGAAAAGATCAAGGTCAGATCCATTTTATTCAAACTTTTGATTGCCTATATATAAATTCGTTAAACGTGTCTTTTTTATTCACAACATTGATATGGATTATTGAAAACGCATATGGGTTAGACACTTGTTCTTACAACATTAGTATTCTTCCCCATGAGTGCATGAACGTGGTAGATATTTTGCGATAAATACAAATAAAAAAGAATATGAAAACGAATAAGTGAAGGAAATGTCAAAAACTAAAAAGACAAACTGAAGAATTCTGTCTCACTTCTACACGGGTGATATATCATAAACTGTTTAATAAAACAACCTGACTTAACTCAGATAAATGCTCAAAACCCTCTCAGAAAAATACGCATTCTTCTTCGCAAGAAAACCCCATTGATGACTGAGTATCGAAGCAACATAAAAAGCAATCGCTACGCCGTCGTCTGTTGTGGTCACCCCTGATATTTTGCTTTTGGAACGTCTCGAAGTGTTAGCTTGTTTACCAGGCACTGCGCTAGTTATGATGTTGTCGCCATGTCTGTAAATGACAGCTCCGTTTTCATGGCAAAATTTTTGAGAATATGTTGTCGCCACATCGGGATGTTTTTGTCTGGTTAATATCCTCGTGCTTGACAGGGAGTTGTTGCGATGTCTGCTAGAGCCTGCTTCGTTTCCATGCGGCGCTCTGTCATATCGTAATGAGCGGAAATGATAAAAAATGCTGCATACGGATACACTGCCGGGAATACCTGCTTGTGCTTTAACGTCATTAACAAAAAACAACTGACAACAACATCCCCACCTTACCGCAAGAATCTAGTTGTAATTGTGAAAGATAGCTTCGTTAGACAAAGGAATTATTTGCCAGAGCAGCACGAGGTTATAAAAACGTATCATGCCAGTGAAGGATGGGCCTTCCTTGCTTTATTGATTCATGAACTGCAATTGGCTTAGCCCATGAATATTTAGGGGCTGCCTTTCCAAGATCAAAGTATCTATCGCATAAGTTATTAATTCAATTTCCACATATAGCCTCATTGTACGTGGGGCGACCCTAATTAATACTTGTGCACTATATGAAATATATAGTATCACTTATGGTCAACGTCATACAGGACTTTTGCTAAATATGAGATTTTTTCTAATTTATTTGTTGTTTCCTTAACTGGTAAACTTTGTTAAGTTGTATTGACTAAATTATGAATGTTCATAATCTTCAGGCAGCAAAGACTTAACGCAGTCATACATACAAGTGACTATCGATCATGCTTAATAGCGAATTCGAATCACTTAGTGAAGTATAAAAGACACATTTTCTTAACAGTTGACAGGTTAAACAGACTGATGAAGAAATGGATCACTATGTTCGCTTAATAATGTTAGATCTCTGCTGTTTAGATACTAATAGTAAATGATAATGTACTAATATTGATACTCTAAGTATTCATTCGATGTTGTTTGTTTTTAATGCGGATTTATTCGCCATTGTTTTAATGGAACACGGAATAAGACAACACTTAAATGGCATTTTAGTTTTCAAGTTATGCAAACACAAAAGCATTAGACAAGTTTGATAGGTTGCCATGAAAACGAGATATTATTTCTGACAAGACCATGGAAACGATAGACTGGCTATAAATATGGTAGCACATCAACTCATTTTTGAGGGTATAAAAAGAAATGAAAACCTTACTCTTTCAATGTGCTCTTAAAACCAGAAAATAATCCTTAAAGGGGTCAGACACTTGATGATACACTTGCAAGAAAAAGTATTTTGGTTGATAATCGCCCCAGTGGAAAGAATAATTGCCCGAGGGCAATTATCAACTAAAAGCTATGGTCAACCATGTATTATCCTGTATAATACATATGTTTGCCATTGGTCAATGATTTCAAATGGATTTAAAAACATAATTTTGTGGAATAATGAAGGATATGTCATATAATTAGCATGTTGTCTGAAAGTCTTACAAATCAGATATAACAAAATGGTTTTGAGTGGCATTATCTGCGAAAAATTACGAGTGACTGGAAGTCAAAACAGCAAACCTTTTCGTACGCGTTTTCAGAATAAGCCTCCAATTTTTCCCTTCTTCAAATATTTCCTGTTTTTATCGGCTGATTGTGATGTTCATTTCAATAGGTGTTCACAGTTAGGGTCGATCAAGCCAAAAACAGTTTCATAAGAATATCGGCTTGAATGACCCTAGCCATTTCGAAGGAATAATTAACATTTCTCAGCGAATAAAGTTTCAACAAAGCATTTCCTTGTCTCACTGCTTTATGACCTTTACCGAGTGTAAACATCCGGTACGGTTACGGGTAGTACTCGTTACTGAAACACGGAAGGAGTCATTATTGGTAACACTAATTTCACTATTATTGCATCGATAGTTCCATTTATATCCCTTAACAGTTATTAATAATGTTTAAATGTTTGCCTACCAAGTATACGACGGCAATTTTTATTTTCGTGAAAATGACGTCTGTGTGCACGTTCTTGTCTTCGTCAGGCAATTATGCCATAATCACCCTGACGTGCCGTGATAATCTCAAGGGCGGAGACGATAATCTTTATTGCGGGAACGAATTTCTATAGTAAAATGTTACTTTTTATAGTAACATATGTATTATGCGATGTTTTTAACCGTATTGACAACTCTAGGCTTGATTTGTGGAAATAATGTATTTGCCGATTTTGGGACCAGTTGGTGTCTAGCCAGTGTCTTAAAATTGAATAATAAACAGTTATTTTTTTTGCATTTTCCTTGTTCACCATCAATTCCAACTTAAATATACGCAGGTTGTTGACAGAAGATTCTTCGGAGAGTATTAACGACGCCATTCCCTGACTACAGCGAGTGTGTTTCTTTAAGAAAATACTCATAGGTCAACAGGTTTGAGAATATTTATTTAAAATTTTGATGTTCACTGGTAGGTTGCAGTAAAATATTAAAAGTGTTCCTTTATGCATACACATTGAAATAAATCCTTAAGTTAAAACATACATTCCATCTTTAAAGGCATTTGTTAGTCGAACTGTATTTTCAAAACGTTAGGCTCCGAGGTTAAAAATGTTGATTTTTTTACGTCGCTTCTGTCACTGTGACACTTTTGTGGAATGGGTTCAATCACCATACATTAAGGTTAATGCAGATATACGATCAACTATCTAACGTTCAACGTCGAATCTTTACAATCTTCCCCAGAGTTGTTATTTTACCCATTACTTGCTTGGGATGTGTCTGAAAAGTGTCGTCACAAATCAACTCCAACAATGATGAGTTAATAGCTCAATGGAAGTGAAAGCTATCCAGGCTGAAAACGGCATTTACCTTACCGTTACATCTTAATAATAAGGGTTATAAATTGTTAGTTTTAAAAGAAGGATGCAAAACAACCATCTTAAGGGGGAATCTTTATGATTTATTAAAGAACTAATTTAGAACGTGTGTGTAGAAAGTGTGTGAATATATTGTATAAAAACTTAGGCCCATTTCAATTGCATTTAAAACAACGGGCAGATGAGAGTGAGAATAAGCATGCTGTTGAGAAAGAGTGTAATCAAATAGTTCGATAATAAGGAAGAGCGTAATCGATAGATATGTTGAACGCATTACATAAACACGGAATAACGTAGTAGAGTTGTTTGATGATTTTGATGATTATGATGACGATGGTGATGATGAAGAGCTTAACCGAATAAGATGACATGGAGGTGAACCTAATCGAAACAAAATTAACCTTTCCCATTAAATATAAAATGAGGCCATAATAACTGTTAACATATCAAATACTAACTACACTTCCCAATGTTGTCTGTGAAATAAAGCGTAACCAATCACAACTGTTAATGTAAATGTTATTGTCTTAACCAGTTCGACATCATATAAATATTTGTATGAATAGTCTTTGACGTCACACTTAAAACATTTGCCATTCACTTCAATCAGCCACTGCCGCAGAATTATGGAGCTCCAATACTGCTTATTCAGTGTGTGTTTTATGTAAGCTCATTTATTATGTTTTATGCGTGATATGTCTTCCCATTCGAAAACTGATCTTGTACGGCAAAATAACAGATAGGCAAACGCTAGACAAAATTTGATTGATAACTACAAAAAATGGCTGATGGACACAGTCTAACGTCAAATTAAAAGTTTTATATTCACCAAAACTATTCAAACATTCTGAGTACTTCTTTATCACTTGCTATAACATTTAGTCTATGAGACGTTTATGCTTGAAACACATATATTAACACAGATGAGTGTCTTCGGTTTTGAGACTAAATGAGTCATAGTTGACATCCAGGTTCGTTCATTGAAATGAAGAACACACTCTACAAAAAAACAATTAGCATTATTGAATCAAAAACTATTTTTGAAAGCTTAAACTATGGTCTTTATTGTTTCAAAAACATTATGGTAAAAAAAAATGATTTTCAAAAGAATAATTGATGGAATACTTTTCAATTCCATCTCAGTTTATCAAGTATAGAAGAAAGGTTTAAGAATAGCCTCATACAATATGATCCTTAATTGTGACACGCTGAAAAAGGGATATATACATTGTCATTATCAATTTTGAAACGCTCAAAAGGGAATGGTAATCCCTAATATGGTTTCCGTCCTTTCAAATTATAACCGTAAATTACTATCATGAAAGGAAAATATTTTTAAAAAATGATGAACTATGGAATAAATTGCATTTTATTTTATTTCATCAATTTAAGAAGAAAGGTCTTAGAAAAAATGTTCATACATTGTCATCATCAATATTGAAGCATTCATTAGGGAATGACATTTAATCATTCAGTTTATCTTAAATGGTTTCCCTCCATTAATAATTATACACTTACAATGATAACATGAAACGAAATATTTCAAAAGAATATATTATGGAATATTTTTTCCAATTTGATCTCATTTTATCAATATAATGACAGTCTAAACATAGCCTCATATATTGTCATCGTTGATTTCGAAATGTACAACAGGGAATGGTATTTCTCACTCTGCCTTTTTATGGTTTCCGTTTCCGGAAAGATTTGTTCAAAATAGCGCATAACTGCAGTACAGTACCTAACATAAAAACATTTATAATCATGTTACATAGGAATTTAGGCAATATATACTATTTTAACGTAATTAAAAAAACGAGATTATATTTCACGCTCATAATTCCAAATGCATTTTTTAAAATGAGCTTAATTTCATGGAGTAATTCTTTTCTGAAAACAAAAAGATCCCGATACCCTTGTAAAAACCGTTACATTTATGAATGCATTAAGGTTATTTCTGATATTTTTTTTTCTTTTTTATTGCCTTCAATTGTTAACCATCTATAATATGTGAGATACGATTCATCCATCCTTTCATTTTTTAAATATATTTATATTTAATTCAAATCACTTACCATACTACATTACGCTTTGTCCGAAGGACTAAAATGCATAAGTAAATGTTTTGCCAGAGCTTTGTTGGCGTGGTCTTTGTTGGATGCAAATGTGTATGTTTAGCATATCACATCACTTTTAAATTTACCGACACATTTGTTTGGTTGACGCCTTAAAAAACTAAATCAGGGACGAGCATACATTAGTGTTGGCGAAACCTCGAACCTTGACAAACGACTTTTTTGCTACGAAAAGGACATGCAGAAATGTACTATGCAAAACAGATATCCGATTGTATTACATAATTTGATATCAATGATTTGATCCACTGTGTATGCATATCTTTTAGACCTGTTCTTAACAATGCGTATGCGGCCATGATCGCTTCAAGCATTACTTCACTATGTCAATAATGATATAACATTCAAGCAAATACTACAGTGGCATCGATTAATCCATTACCTCTCAAATTATTTATTATTCAATTTAAAGGTATGAAACAGTGTATACCAGAGGGGCTAATGGGATAACAAAATGATGTGGATGGGCTAACATGTATTTAAACTTGATTTATTTTGCAACGAATGTGAAGAAAATATACTAACTAATACTGAGTCACTCTTGTTGGCACACGATGAAAGACAAGAGTGTGGACTTGTGATGTGGTAGAAATACCTACCACCTCAGATAAGTAGATCCAAACATTTGACCATGCTAGAAATTCTTATCTTGCCCACGGGCAAAGATAAAACAAGTATCCGTATGGAACTCCTTTTTTATTGTCATAACTTAATGACCTCCCTTGTTGAAGACCGTCGTCTTTCAACATCATGGAAACCTTGCTTTGTGGCAATATTTAGAATCCTTGTCAATTATTTCTTGCTTTAAATGACACCAAAAAGAAATGTTCACGCTCCATTCAAGAAATAATGCGACACTAAACTCAAACTATTTCAAGAACGATTTGACTATAATCTGAATCACTGCGCGCATATCCAAGAAAAACACGAAATATCACAATTTTTTACTGGATTTATTTTCACCACGAACAAAAGAGTTCCAACAAGAAACAAACAATTTTACTTATTTATTTTAACTGGGGTGGGAGAAAAAGCATCTACACTTGGGTTGAGATGAATCGATCTTACACTCACGGCCATGGAAGATATTTATAGTCCTGCTTGGTGACCAAAACAACTCACATGAGAAGGCACTAACCACAGCGCAAACCAGACAACGAAAGACTTGTCTACGGAACGCTTTCTCAAGATCTATCGTCTATTAGGTAACCATTTCATGATTAAACAATAAGAAATATATATAAACTTTGTATTATCTTTAAATACATGATTATACATTGTTGCAAAAGTGTCATTCATTTTTAGAATTTAGATGAAATCGTACGTGGCCATATCGTGATTGCAAATTATAATTCATAAGCTAATTTACATTCAGTGCAAAAGCCGTAACAAACCCTTTGGTGTCCGTTCTTCTTTTAAAGCTGCACTCTCACAGATTTACTGTTTTTACAACTTTTTTATTTTTTGTCTTGGAAAGAGCAATTTTTTGCATAAATAACTGTACCAATGATATAAGGTTGCTAACAAAAAATAAATATTATAGCTCGTAGATTTTCATATTTCTGTTCGAATAGTAATGTTTCATTGCTTAAACCGTTACTAAACATTCATTTTTGAACTTAAATATAAAAATCTGCGATCATATTTTTTGTCAGCAGTCTTATATAACTGGTCTCCATTGATTTTCGCAAAAATTGGCTAGTTTTAAGACAAAAAATAAACAAAATGTCAAAACGTTCAATCTGTGAGAATGCAGCTGTAAAGAAATTATGTTTGAATAAAAGTAAAAACATTCAGCTAGTTCTTGTAAGTAGGAATAAACTATTAATGTTGGACTTGTACCCATACAAATAAACTAAAACGAAAACTTGTCTGCAATTTCTGAACAACCACTCCTACATGAATCAAATTTCACAGTATAGGCTTAGAAACTTTCATTAGATGCCATATATATTATGGAAATATGTGTGATACTAGCTCGTTATGTAATGGTTCATATATAAATAAATTTATTTCGCACCGGATAATGTCAAACAAAACGTATTAAGGGAAAGTTTCCTTATAATAATTGCTGGGGAGCCAAATGGCAAATAAATCTCTGGAAAAATAATCGACTCCAGGAAACTTAAACCATCAATCTTGTGGGATGACAAGATTACGTTATTGACGGTTTATAAATAATTCAGTTCCACTTTCTGCCCTTTAAGCCGCTTAGAAGAGGTAAAATAAGATTGTAGAACGTCAGTTGTCGGAATAAAATAAAACAGCTAGGTATTGCTTAGACATTTGTTGTAAATCAAGTTGCTAGCATTTTTACCTGAACGGAATCTACCTTAAAGCAAAAAAAGACTTTGAGGTAGAGATGTCTTTAACTATATAAAGTTATTGGCATGCGTATGTATTTTAAGCAATGGATGGATTGAAGGCTAACTGCTAAAATGATTTTTCCTATCAACATTGTACCTAACACGTTTTTATATGGCCTAAATACAACAAAATTGTAAAATAGTATTAAGATACCAGTAAAGCAGATATATAACTAGGATATTAAGAGATGTTATCAAAAACAAATTTATAACGTCATTAATTTGTTTTATTGTCCAAACACTCCGTACAAATTACGTTTGTTTTTATTTATTCGACATGTAAAGTTCATTTTGCTCTTTGTAATACTAGCTTTACCATCGTTTGTATAATGTATGATCACCCTTATCACACGATTATAAATGTTTCCATAGTTGATACTGAAATAAGGTGATCACTGTATGTAACAATGTCACAAACATGTCCATATAATGTTAATCGTAAATGTATAACTGAAGTGGATGGAAACCGCTAAAATATGTATCAAAAATAGAACTCACTAGTTGAGCTTCAATACTGTGGCTGATTAATTTTGAGAATATTCTTAAAACTGTCTTCCATAAATGATGAAACTAGACAAATTGCAGTCTAATCGTCAACAATTCATTCTTTAAAATATTGCATAATAAATATACCAGAGCATAATGTTTCTATAACAACAACGTACATATTTTTTCTTTTAAATATTCTTTCACATGTTTATTCAATTATGTAATCGTTGTTTTCTATAGTGTGCTTTTGAGTACAGTGAACCATCCTGGATGCCATCTTTGACACATTTGGCTTTTTATTGTGAGGAACGCAAAAGTGTCAAAGTAATCATTCTACGTATGAACTAGTTCAAGTGCAAACGATCGATAGACGTAATCTTGAAGTACTTGTCAATGATCAAGTTATCAACAATATCGGTATTAAAAGTAATGATTTTACTAATCTATAAACTGTGTTCGTTAGCAATACTTCTTTAGTTATGAATTCAAACCTCTTTGTATATGGCGAGTTTTGTTTCCCAGTACAAGATACCCTTTGAAATCACGCAAACTTTGGCATCAGATCACGCACATGAAAACCACTGAATAAGCAATATTGCAATTAAATTTCTATATCCGAGGATGTCTCTTTGACATAAAGGCTGATTGAATGTACGGCGTTTGGCGAACGATGTAAATATGACGTCAATGACGATTTATATACATAAACAATATGATGGCGAACTGATAAGCATAGTAGCATCTATAGTAGTAGTTACAATTGTAACGCTTATTTATTATAACGTCTATTGGAGTCACTTTTTACGCCAAAGCAATGATATAATTCCAAGCCATGTCAATCGAGTGTTCTTCATCAAAATTCAGGGGTCCCTTAACAAAAAAAAAACCGGTATCAAGACTGCCTCGCACTCGGTTGACTTGTACCAGAGGTTCGATAATGGACAAATCGCCCGATTCTAAGCGTGTCATAATGTGTGTTATCGATAAATCCTCAACTTACAAGAACGATTGGAGCGCTTAGCTTCTCTTACTCGAAGTTCAACCATAACCATAACCAGCTTTCATATATACAATAAAACAACAGTACAAAAAAACTTGTCATATTTTTTTTATTTTTTTTACATTTAAAGTTTGGATTAAATGGCGAGGCTCCTTGTTATTTACACAAGCACGAATTCACAAGCATGAACAGCGAACGAAGCAATCTGGTCACATGCCAACTTGGCGTATTACTGGCGATCGCCCCAAAGGGAAAAGCAGCAGTTTTTAATAGCCCCAAATGGGCTTTACGAGTTTAATTATGAAATAAACTTAAGTATATGAACGTGAATTCCGTCAAGGTGTACTATGGCCGGAACTTACAAGTTAGCATTTTAACTTTAAGTCTACTATCTGTATTTATATAATTCAAATAGCTTAATAAAACATCATAATTCAAGTGCTGCCGAACGCCAATGTCAGATTCTAGGTACTAGAAGCGAACTCGCCAAAATATAGGAATAAAGAAATAACAAGCGAAACAACCCGAAACAGAACTGGGTTTCTTATCTTATAAATCACTTAAATAATTGCTTCATACTATAAGGAAATTTTGACTCGGCAGCAAAAATAGAAACAAGAAAGGAGCCTCACCTTACTCAGCAGCAGACTTGCCATGAACGGTAAAGCATACTGTAAACGTATATTAGCATATCATAAAGCGTCGCTTGACAAAACTGATGATATATATTACAATGGTTTACCAAACTGCACACGCAGGACTTAAAGCCTAGGCCGGCGTGCTTTTTGGCCGCTAGCCGGATGTCACGGCCATATTTTAACAATTCCTGAGTCCTGCCCGGATGAGCAGCCAAAAAAATGAACATGTAAACTAGGAAAGCATCTGTCCACGAACTTATATCGTTTACTTTTTGTTGTGCGGACTTGTTTTCAATAACTAGCCGACCATCCTGGCCTATCATTAACGATTTATTTGACTCCTCGATACCTGATTTAGAATCAATCAAAGAAGATAATTCTACAAATGCACCTGACACAATTTTAGTCTTAATTTAATGCGAGATGTTTGACCCTACATTTGAAAACACACTTGGCATCTGATTCATTATGTTATCAATAATCTTTAAAGGCAACGGATCAG
Organism: Mya arenaria; assembly: GCF_026914265.1. Classification (NCBI taxonomy): domain Eukaryota; kingdom Metazoa; phylum Mollusca; class Bivalvia; order Myida; family Myidae; genus Mya; species Mya arenaria. The sequence continues at coordinate 43,411,273 of NC_069124.1, read as the reverse complement.
AAAGGAAATGCTCCGTACCTGCACCTTGTTCACCGTTCGCGACCAATAGCTGCGGAATGCTGATGGGCCCATTCAATGGCTGGAGGCCTTCCAGGGTAGCCGTTTGTAATCCGTTGCAAGCGAGGAATGTTGACGCGACCTGAGATGTGGGTACCCTCCCCGTGGTAGCATTGTCTATAGGCGCTATATGAGCATCAACTGCAGGAGCGGCTGGGCCGGAAGTCAGCGCCACAGATGCAACAGCTGTAGCCGCGGCTAGACCGGAATTCACCGTCGGGGCTGATGCGGGACTGCTGCGGTTGTGTTGGATGTGGGCGTCTGGCCTGTCTGTACTTGAGGGGTCCTCCTTACCCGCTTGGCGGCCCGAAACTCTTCCACAATATCTCGAAGCGGAAATGCCATCCGGAAAAAGGAAGCAAAATCATTATCCGTTCTCTGACGTAAATATATATGTGCGTGTTTTCAAACCTCATTCCTCAACCATTGAAAATTGATCGATTTCTTGATAAAGTAGACAAAACAAAATAAAATAGAAACATTTATTAAAATATTTTGAAATGTTCATGTAATGTTCTGTACTATAATTAATCAAATAACTAGGCAATACTGTTTTAATACGAACAACTAATTTTTCTTAAATAGCTATCCTAGCTCTTAAAAAAACTGACCTTTCGGTTCAACTGCCTGAACGAAAGTGAAACGGTGTGGTTGCGCGCTCGATTTAGCCCATGCGCTGAATTTCTTTTTAAGTTTTAACCAATGGAATGCTTTAACGAAATGGCGGGCGCGGGAATCTTTTGATTATGTAATTCTGTAAGACGCCCTCAAGCGGATCTGTTGAATGATTAGATGTGTATTGCTAACGTAAACATAAAGATGATGAAACGGTTTGATTATTCTCGATAACAACAGCTATTTTATAGTTAATGACTGGTATTAATAATGTTAAGAAAGATTAAGTATGGCTCATTTGTCTTTTTATGGAGAAAAGTTTAGTTCTTTGTTACCGATGTAATCATGAACAAAGCTTTCATTTAACGGATAAATTTTGTAAGATAATAAGCGTTAACGGTTAAATTGTGTAAGATAATAAGCGTTAACGGTTAAATTTTGTAAGATGATAATTTTGTTTTGGTTGTAGATCGGAACCTTGTGTTGAGATTTTTTTTGGGATACTTTCAGAAACTTGAACAAATTACTTCAACTAGACGCATGTTCAGGAGAAAATTCTGGTTGCAATTGAAAGATTGGAGGGTATTCTGCATGTTGGCTGCATGTTTTTGTTGCAACTTTTCGTTTGGGTAATTTTCTTGGCATGTTTTTCGTACTCTACACATTTTGATGAAATTGAAGTTGTTTCACTTTCCTCTATTTAGGCATTTCGAGATTTTCTGACATTGTTAAAGTGCAGTAATTTATTGTTATTTTGTTCTAGATAGTTGGTAGGAGTGACCCCTTTGATAAATCTAATTTTTTTTTATATTTTAGGTTAAATGTCACTAAATTTTGTACAGGTCAAATGACACCAAAGCAGGAGCTCATTCCCACAAAATCACTGTGGTTACAGCTTCGGGGAAACTTGTGATAATTGCAAATTAAGTGATAAACAATTGTTCATAAATTGGCATTAGCCGTTATGTATAACGACTGAACCCGTCCTCCGAAAGTGTCAAAATGGTGAAAAATCTTCACGTTAAATGCATTGTTATATGTTTCATCTGGGAGAAAGCCTAGCATATGTTTCAAATGGATTACGCTGAGACGTTCATATTTAAATATGTTATTATTTTTTAGATAAAATTATTATATAAATTAGTAATCAAAGCGACAACCGTGTTCATCTTTTCATGTAAAGTTAAACAAATATTCTTGAAATTAAATTGAGGTATGCGTAATATTCTAATGGGGCTTTGTCCAAAGATTTTTATTTGAACAACCTTTATAAAAGACAAAATCAAAATATGTTATTTTACTTACTTTTATGAACATTCACCAAACAGCAACTGGCAGACACTCGTTTAAACACAGCTTTGTTAATTAAAAGTGGGTCGATTTGTACTTGCTGCACTATGTGCTCTGGCAAATCGAAGCATGTTTTGTCACACGTTATAAACTTGTTAACTTAGAGTTCTGTTTAAACATTTTATGGTGCACGATATGAGCCAACTGTTTATTTGACCTTGTTTATATTTATATTAAAACCATATTAGCACATCCTCAGATATTTCAAGTTTAAAGATTAACAACTGTGTTGTTAACATGTTGTTAACACTAACGAAGTTTTGAACAATTGTCTGATACAGGCAACGTAAAACAAGCTTGTTTGAACTATTTTTGTTTATAATGATATTTAAGAGTGATACAAGCCAATATATAACAAAAGGTTTTTACACACATTCAAATTAGTTCACGTAGGTTAACAAATTTATTTTGTATAAACTTAAAGGAATTTCCAAACTTAAGTTTTTTTTATTTGATTAATGGTTTACTTTCTGACTCAAAAGAAACAAAAAAAAAGAACAAAGATGTTTTTATATTTAAATCAACTATAACTTAAATGCTTAGCATGTAAGCAGAACACAATGGTACGTGTTTAAGGTATGCCTAAAATATTCAAAGACTTTGCAAACCCTTTTGTTTGGTTAGGTTTTGTATTCACGAAATGCAATCAAAGTTAGCTAATGCTTTTATTTTTGTGTAATTTATTAAACAAAACTGAAATCACTCTCAGAAAAATCTAATGTTGTCTGATTGATTGATTGATTGATTGATTGATTGATTGAAAGGCAAACATTGCCAATGTATCAACTAATCCATTTAGTTAATTGTTACTTACTTGCAGTCTCTTAGTAACCGATGCTTATAATACACAAATAACAACATTGTACGGTCAGAATTTCATCAATATGTCTGTACCAAGATGTACAACCAGTTCACCGATTATCAAATGTGCCTTGTTACTTTAAATGATTGGAACTCGCTATAAAGCACCATTGGCAAATTACACTTCGGCCGCATGTTAGCTCTTTTGAGTCATGAATCAATACAACTAATTAAATGGCAAACAACTTTAACAAGTTAAAGCAGTAAAGCGCGCTTAAGCGGTCTTCAGATTGTATAGTTGCACATTTACTTCATGACGTGCAATTATAATATCCTTAAGTGCAAATTTAGATATTGTATCAAAAGAACTTAATGTTTGACCAACACCTAGACGAAGCCAAAATATATATCAACGGTTTACTGATGACGTATTATCATTATTTAAATATGCATGGACAATCAAAAGGAGGACCAAATATCTAAACATTGACAGCGAGTCATTTTAGGCGCAACGTTGGAAATGTGCCCGCTCCCCCATTCCACGCCACCTCGCTGTAAGAATTAATCTAAAATAGTGACTTGATAATTGAGCTGAAAGTGTTCAATTTTGTTTTACATATTAATATAGTACGAAAATTGCAGAGCAAAAAAATGACTGATAGTTTAAGACTGACAGCTCTTAGTGGCTAGTCGAACTTCGAACTTGGTTTCCTTTGCTTACCTCAAACATTTACCTTGATGTCTGTATTGAGTTCGAGTGCATATAAAGTTAAATGTTGTTTCAATGTGTATGTGATGGCTGCATTAATATTGTGGTCATCCGAATGGAAGCTGCAACCATATATTTCTATCTTAACTATCAATATTCTGCAAACAATTATTGAGTATGTGCACACGTCATTAAAAATCCAGTTCAATTGAATCAGATGTGTAAAAAAGGACAAAATATACAATGGATTTATAATCCAACGTGCTAACTCATATTTTCCTCACTCGAAGTTGTCTGAATATTAACCTAAAATTAAGAAAATACGACATTCACTTTTAAGTCGGAGTTAAAACTTATTAGAAAAAAATAAATTTAATCTTCTATAATCAGTTTTGAGAATTTGTAAGCCTTGGGCTGGCGATCGTAGTTATTTTAATTTATTTGTACATTAAAAAATAGCCTTTCATGGTGAAATAAGTCAAAAGTATGTAGCAAGCAAGGTCAGAGCATCGCTTACGAGCGTTTGCTTAGCGTCTGGTATGTCGGCGACGATATTTAAATTCAAGATTGGATAATTCAATACTTGAGGTAATGGCTGAATCATTATCTACTGTATGCTATTTTAATTCTTAAGCAAATAGTCATTTGCGCGCGCGGCTTGTTTAGACTATTTTATTTCAGGAACGAACTGAATTCTATCTCTTATCAACGGAGACTTTCAGACATCCGTCATTGTCCTACTAGGCAATCTGTGACAAGGTACGAAAGCCATTCCGTATTTAAAGCAACGGAAGATCGTTTATAACATCAAAATATGGCCTACGTTGTAGGCAAAATAATAACAGCATAACCATCTAACTAAAATTATTCCTAACTAAACAGGTATGATGAAAAAAAAGATACTGCAAATTTATTCACATTGTTTCTATGTTGTTACTCGTGAAGTTCTTCAGTATATATCGACCGTGTGTCCATAATTCATTGCAAATACAAAATAAGCCTTAAGTCATGATAACTATCGTAAATAAAGTTGTTCAAAATTTCCCGGGAGTCATGCTTACACTTCACTATTTGATCTATACATTTCTTATAAGGTTCATCGAACGAAATGACTCAGCTAAATGTGTATACTGAATTAATAAGTTGTATGCATTGAACTAGTCATGCCAAGCACATTAAAGTTTCATGGACAAAGTCATTGTCGGTTCATGATCCCAAATACGTATATAAGTTGCTTTAAAAGTCAGGCAGGAGTTTAAAAGCACATTTCAACGTCATAGTAATAAGTTATTCTCTTCTGTAAATATTTTCACTGATTACTGATAATTCTATCGTTGGCCTAATTTTAATAAAATAATAGGAAAGTTTTTAAGCTAGTTTCTGTTTAAAGACTAGAAACATTCTTAAAGAAGCAGATATTACGGTACGTAGTATGTAAACATTCATTTGTAAATTTAAATAATGAATAAGCAGTTCTAACGGCATTTCATTTCTTTTTTAATAAGACACATATAATCCTGTAACGTTGAATGCTAACACAAAATAAGATTCAAATACTATTTAAAAGATTTCCATCAAATCGAAACAATACATCGTAAAGGACATACATCGTAATGTAACAAAGACGTAAACATGTCTTGCAAATTAATACTAATTATCCGATAGTTGTATATATGTATAAAACAATCCCAAATAAAACCAATACGAAATAAATAGTGAAATCACAGTTTCAGTGTTCGTTAACATAATACAATTATGAGTGTTTTTAGAAAAAAAATCATAAATTTAATACAGAAAAACTTAGAACTCCTAAAAGTCATTCATTGTAAGTTGAACATGTATTGCAAGTTAAGACGGATTTGACAAATAGCTGTGTTTGGACATTGCGGGTCATTTTAATGTGTAAGCGCACGGTGATGCATACTATTTGGTCCTTACTTTTTCCCCCCATTTTCTATAGTTACATTTAAATGCCTTCCCCGTGTCTATTAATCATATAGCATGCAATCAATTCCTTTGGGAGCAACGATTATCTGATTAATATAAAAACATGTTCTATTCAATGAGAAGGCAATGCGTTGTGTGATTAACAAAATAAGTGGACGGACGGACTCGTATGATTTGCGGACAGCTACCTCAAAATGTCTTCTATTGTATAACTTGTTCAAGGTTAATAACTTACCAAAATGATACTATTAAGCAATGTATGTTGTTATTAAATGTCTTTTACAGCGTTGTGAACGTATCAAAAAGTATACATAAACCTTTTTATGTCCTTATTTGGTACCCTTATTGTGCAAATTCCGATAAAATATCTATAGTTGTAGTCATCCTCTCAAGTCCAGGCAAAACGCTTTGGTTTTAGAGCCATATTTCTTTAGCATCTTAGTGAACAAATTCCACTTTTGAAAAAAAAACTTGTAACTAACACTGTTGTAACACAATAAACAAAAAAGCAAGAAAAAGCATAAAAAGGTATAGGCATGTGAATGTATATGATCAAAAATAGGATGTTTTTAAAATGTTCGTAGTTAAATATTTGAAAAAATCAATAAGATGAAAATATAATTTTAAAGCTGAATAAATATGGCCCCAGCTCATCCTTGGTATGATGTATAACACATCTAAAATACTGATTGTGTACAATGATAAAATAATAGGTTAAAATATTGATACAACCTGGTGATAAACTATGAATTGTATTACTGATTGAAGTTGGAAATTCAACCTATGATATATTAGAAATAAAGCATTTATCGGTAAATATTGTTTGATTTAAATAATATACTATATCGAGTGTTTGGAAAGTGCATAAAGTATACTTTAAATATATTCAGTGACGAACGTTACAACAGGAATCGGGTGCAATAGTTTTATATTGGTTACATAGTTTTTAGGATATTCCTTTATGTTATAAATCATTTCATGCCCAAATATATTATATGGAAAAATACCTGTAATGTTTGATTCTGGTAATTTTTAAAAACATGCTCGCGCCAGAAAATATAGGTTTGTAAAACAACGGACACTTATTTGGGGATGCATCCTTCAAATGCTTGCTGCGGAGCCAAATTGCATACAGATCTTAAAGATATAACAATTTCAATAATACAAAAACATCAATCACGCGTAATGACAATATTTACTTATTGAAAGTTAACAAACAATTCAACCTCCTATTACACTGTTCAAACCACTAAAGAGTAGTCATTTAAGATTGCAGGAGATCACCAGTCGGAATAAAATAGAACAGCAAATAAGTGATTTATCAGAAACAGTGTTGTTAGATTTTCTAGAACCACAAACAAGCCAGCGTACTTCTTTCAATGACATTAGTGCATAATTGAAATTTGAACAACGATAAGTGCCTTGCTAGTTTTTGAAGATCAAAATCGTGCTTGTTTTAAAAGGATGATTGTTGCATTACTCTATTGTAGAGTACGGATGTTGGTTATATTACTCAAAGGCAAAATGCCGATTTGCCTATAAAAACTTGTAAAAACTTGTAAACTCAATTGTGGATTACGGTTATTGGGGCCTATTGTTGTTTTACTTTATTGTGGAGTACGGCTATTGGAGCCTGTTGTTATATTACTTTATTGTGGAGTACAGCTATTGGAGCCTATTGTTATATTACTCTATTTTGGAGTACGGCTATTGGGGCCTATTGTTATACATTGTACTACTCTTTTGTGGAGTACGGCTATTGGGGCCGATTGTTGTATTACTCTTTTGTGGAGTACGGCTATTGGGGCTATTGTTTGTATTACACTATTGTGGAGTGCGGCTATTGGGGCCGATTGTTGTTTTCCTCTTTTGTGGAGTACGGCTATTGGGGCCGATTGTTGTGTTACTCTTTTGTGGAGTACGGTTATTGAGGCCGATTGTTGTATTACTCTTTTGTGGAGTACGGCTATTGGGCCGATTGGTGTTTTTACTCTATTGTGGAGTACGGCTATTGAGGCCGATTGTTGTATTACTCTTTTGTGGAGTACGGCTATTGGGCCGATTGGTGTTTTTACTCTATTGTGGAGTACGGCTATTGGGGCCGGTTGTTGTATTACTCTATTGTGGAGTACGGCTATTGGGGCCGATTGTTGTATTGCTCTTTTGTGGAGTACGGCTTTTGGGACCGATTGTTGTTTTTACTCTATTGTGGAGTACGACTATTAGGCACTATTGTTGTATTACTCTATTACAGAGTTCGGCTATTGAAGCCTATTGTGGTATTACTCTGTATTGTGTACTGCTATTGGAGCCTATTGTTGTATTACTCTATTGTGGAGTACGGTTCTTGGAGCCGATTGTGGTATAACTCTTAATTGTAGAGTACGGCCTTGGAGCCTATTGGTGCATTACTCTATTGCGGAATACGGCTATTCAAGCCGATTACGGTATTACTTTATTCTGGTGTACGGCTATTGGAGCCTACTGTTGTTTTACTCTATTGCGGAGTACGGCTATTGGGGCCGATTGCGGTATTACTTTATTTTGGTGACGGCTATTGGAGCCTATTGTTGTATAACTCTATTGTGGAGTACGGCTATATGGGATTTATGTATTAAGCTGTTGTAACCTATTCTTGTAATACTCTAATATGGAGTACGGCTATTTGGGCCTATTGTTGTATTCCTCTGTTGTAGTGTACACCTATTGGAGCCCATTGTTGTATTACTCATTTGTAGAGTATGGCGATTGGGGCCGAGTGTTGATTTTCACTCCATTTTAAGGTATGACTATTGAGGCCATGGCGGAGCTCGGCTATTGGAGCCGAAGGTTTTATTTTTATTTTTATGTTTTTAGTAGGGCTATAGTGCCACTTGTAATATTACTCTACTTTTAATACATTTGATGGTGTCGGAACATGACAAAAGGTGGTTTTCCATGACATAGGTTAGTTACCCCACTCATTCTTCAATTTCAATTTGGAAGGTCAAGCACTTTCATCTTCTTACAGCGATGAGCAAACGAAAGCGTACGGCAGCTGATGCTCCGTCTATAGACGAAATAGTGGCTAAAGTGGCACCGGACGTCATCGGATCTGTTATTAAGTCGCTTCTGGAGATGGGTGGCACCAAGCCGCCATCTTTGACAACTCCACCCGTCTCTTTGCCCACAGATCCAGACACACAACATCCGTTGCGAACTTTAACCGGTGCGCAGGCTACAGATAGCAATCCAAAAATTACACACCTTGCCTCAACAAACTCCATTCTCGCTCCTGACGCGCTCGCCACTTTTTCTGGTGCTCCAGGTACACAAGTTCTTGCAGAGCTGTCCGGCCAGCAACCCTGTGCTGGAACCGATTCCATTCGACAGCTTGATAAGTTGATGGTCGTTGCAGGCGGGCTTGTCAACAACGCTTTGGCAACTTCTTCGACAAAAACATACAATAGAGCTATGGCTTCCTACAAGCCCTTCCTGGGAGAACACACTCAAGTTCTGCCACAAACATATCCTTCACCTCCGCGGGCTATCTTGACGTTAATTGCACATTGCTACATCAACAAATTGGATGCATCTACGATCTTAACGTATTTGTCGGCGATTGGTTACGCTCATAAACTCTTGAATTTTAGGGATCCTACACAACACATTTTAGTCAAGAAATGCCTTCTAGGTTACAACAATCAATGTCGTTCGCAAGACAAACACTCACCTATCACCACACAATTGTTGAAACGCCTGGTGCATTCCTTGCAATTCACTTGTAATGCCGCTTTCCATCGGTGTCTACTTCCGGCTATGTACCATCTAGAGTTCCATGCTTTTCCAAGAGAAGGTGAGCTGACAGGACACGGTCGTGGCTCCGCGGTAGTCACTTATTCGTGCATAACGTTTCATTACACAGCTGACATTCCTTCCGCGCTTGAACCTCACATGAAAAATTATAAGCATTATCATGGAAAATCAGTAAAGTAGCTTAGACCGACCAAAGTCTCTCCGGTAGCGACTAGCCAAGTGGCTGCCCTTTGGCAATTTTGTAAGCTATGTGGATCCAACCCAGGTCCCCTCTTCACATTTCCTGATGAATCGCAAGTGTCAAGAACATTTTTCTCCAGTAATCTGAGCTTCTTGGATATTTTGTTGATGTGGCACTACACTCTACAAAGGCCACAGTTTTCTTGAGGTTATGGGCCTCCTTTCTTCTCCGTGCCGTGTTTCAGTATTTCCTTTAATGCCTACGTCGAGTTGTGGGCTCGTGTAAGCACTTTCTTGCCTGTTGTACAAATGTTTATACTTCTATATATATTGCGGCGTGCTTCGAGTTGTGAGCTCGAGCACGTCGGTTGTTCTTCGGTATTCCAGCATGTCTCGTGTTCATGTCAATTTATTTGCTTCATATCACCCCTTTTGTTCAGATATGTTAAGATTCCTGGTACATAAATTAGAGACTGGAGTTGTGGGCTCTTTCTCTCTTTTATATGCTATTTCTATTCAGAGACTAGAGTTGTGGGTTCTTTCTCTCATTTTTTGCTTTGCTATCCTAAATTATTTAAGGTTTTGTTTTTTCAAAGAATGGAGTTGTGGGCTCCTTCTCTACCGCCTTATTTACTATATTTGTAATTATTTTTGTGGTTTTGTAAATTTCAATTTTGTAGTCACTGATGGTTTCTACATCATGTCCTCATAGTCACTCTCTTATCGCGAATGAGTTGAGGTTGGAGTTTCTTACGGCGTTTAATTTACCTACAACTTTGTTTCGGCCATGTATATTGTTCGTTTGTAACGATATACGTCATTTAATTTGAATAAATGACATTTTTCAATTTTCATCCTGTTTTGTCAGTTACTCGAAACAAATTAACTCAACTCATACTTTTACGAGAGTACTCTTAAATATATTTTGTCGCATTGTTATTTTTGAATGTTGCAGTAAATGCATGCCCTATAGAAAACATTTTCTTAACATTCGAAAACTCTAAGGTCTTACGTAAACTGTCAAAATGCTACGACAGTAACAACAAATAGGAAACTCTGTTTTGCTAATGATATTGACGTACTATTTTATCTGACCGATCTTAAATGTATTTTCTATGCAGGCTGTTTCCACGTTGGGTGCAGTGTAAATCCTAGTATAAAGACTATCTATGATAACAAAACAAGATCGAAACCCCCTTTCAGGATAATACGCATCTAAATAGCACATAAAAAAGAAAAACATTCATGAGTTTCGAAACAACCTTATCAGCCATTACTACACCGGGCTGTCTAGAGTTCATGTTTAGCCCTGAAATATGATTTTAGAATCAGTCGGAGTATTAGCTTGTTAACCAGGTTATCCCGTATATATGATGTTGTCGCTAATTTTATAAGCGACAACTCGCTACGTCGGAGTGTATCTGTCTTGCTAATATGCTCGTGTCTGATAGGGTATTGTCGCAATGTCTACCAGGGGCTTCGCCGTTTCCATACGCACCTCTGGCATATAGTAATGGGCGGAAATGATAAGGAAAATCGCATCCAGATTGTTAACGCAGTGCCAGAAAAACTTGCTTGTGCTTTAACGACAATAAGACATTCAATAAAATCCCCTGCTTATCAATGGAATATGGTTATAAATTTGAAAGACAACACCGTTCGGCAATTGTTTATTTGCAAAAGAACACGTTGTTAGTTTTATTGATCATGCCAGTGAAGGGTGAGTTTGCTTTGCTTTATAGGATCATGAACTGCCATTTGCCTAAGTCATCAAATATTAACGGGCTGCCTTCTCTATATGTCATAAGTTATTTATACAATATTTAAATATAGCTTCAATGTCAATACGTGGGGCGATACCAAGGAATATTTGGTAGAGACTGACGGTGTGTGATCTAGAAGTAATTAGCATTTCTTAGTTCGAGGTGGTGATGTATGAGTTTAATGTATAGACAAATAACATATACGTGAATTCGTATTAGCATGGAAGTGGTCTCGCTATAAACAATTACCTTTCCCGACCTGACATTTTTTGCTCTATAAAAGTTATTGTAAATTTATAATAATTAATAATAAATTAATAATTAGAGTTGTCTGCTAATTTTTAAACAATGGTAGAAACCAAATTCAGAAAATATATGATACAATTGTGTGCAATGAAGAAATTTCAGTTACATTTGAAACAATGATGATGATGATGATGATGATGATGATGATGATGATGATGATGATGATGATGATAATGATGATGATGATGATGATGATGATGATGATGATGATGATGATGATGATGATGATGATGATGATGATGATGATGATGATAATGTTGATGATGATATTGTTGATGATGATGATGATGATGATGATGATGATGATGATGATGATGATGATGATGATGATGATGGGAGCGTAATTTAGTACGATGATAATGAAGAGTGTTATGAAGTATTAAAATGATTAAGGGTGTTATCAAGTAATCGGTGATAATGAAGAGCGTTATCCAGTACGTGGATAATAAAATGTGCAATCCGATATGATGACGAAGCAACCTAGAACGACAATATAGTGAGCAGAATCGAGTACGTTTATAAAATGAGCGTTATCGAATTGGTTGATTTATTCAGTTTCAACAAGTACGACGATAAAGATAAACGTTATCGAGTATAATGATGAATTCGAACGTTATCAAGTAAACTGTTGAAGTCGAACGTTATCGAGTATAACGATAAAGTCGAACGTTATCAAATATAATGATGAAGTCGAACGTTATCGAGCGCAGGTATTGTGTGGCAATGTTACACGCATAATTTATCCTTTTGCTTAAAGAGTCAAAATAATTTTACCCAAGTATCCTAGGATCTCGCAGCTTATTGTAAACTGGTAATTTGACAAAACAGTCATTTCAAAACAAACAATTGTCAAAAATAATATTTCCTGTCTGACAAAAATAAACCGGGGTGCATTTAACCTATATCATCTAAAATATAACCGGTGATAGACAAGCTAACCTTATCAAAGCAAAACTGAATATTTCTCTGTAAAGAAATGAAGGCCATAATTATTGTTAACATATCAATTACTAAATATATTGTAACTGTTAAATGTTTAATTAAGCGTAACCAATTGCAACTGTTACAGTCTCTACAGTACCTGTTAATGCTTCATAACCAATTCGAAATCATTTTAGTATGTGTAGGAATATTTGACATTACTATTACAGCATTTGCTATCAGCACTAACTTCAACTAAACTACTGCCGCAGAATGTTGGAGCTGCAATACTAGGTTCTTTTAACATGTTTCATGCGTGACATGTCTTACGAAGTGATTTAAAACAGATATGGTACGGTTAAACAAAAGAAAGGTCAATGCTAGAGACAATTTGATTTATAACTATGAAAGAATGGCCGATGGACACACACAGTCTACCGTCTTGAATTACTATATACACCGATAATATTAATACATTCTGAGTACTTCTTGATATAATATTTCGTCTAAGGGAAATAAATGTTTGCAACACATATATTGGGGAATGAAGAGCACATTCTAGAAAAAAACACCTTATTAAAGATCTTTAAAAGCTCAAAAATAAGAATTTTGTTGTTTCAAAAATCGCAATGGTCGTTTAAACGTTTGATAAACATATTTTCATAAAAATTGAATTTAGAAATAAATTGCAATTTTATCTTGTTTCATCAATTACAGCAGACAGTTCTATGAAGAGTGTATTCCATTGTCATCCTCAACTTTGAAGCGCTCTTGCAGATTGTTTGTGGTTTCCGTCCATTCTAATTATGCATTTACGATAATAACATGAAACAGAAATACTCTTAAAATAATGACTATGGAATACATTTGCAATTTCATCTCATTTCATCGATTAAAGAAGACAGTTCGTAAAATAGCTTTATACATCGTCATCCTCAACATTAAAGCGCTCAATAAGGAACGGAATGTTCCATTGTTGGTCTCTTTTTAGTGTCCGTCCTTTTCAATTATGCACGTCCGATTATAACATGAAACGGAAATATTTGTTTAAAGTATTTTTTCATTGCAGTATCAAATATGCAAGCAATGGTTTTTATGCAATACACAAATATTTTAAAGATATCTAATAAAATACAAAAATAAATTGCGAACTTATAATTCCAGATGCTTTTTTGAATGAAGGTTTTGACAACAGTTTAATTTCATGATCTTAGCCTGGTAAAACAGATGCTTTTCTGAATATAGCAAAGTTATTTCTGGATTTTTTTGGCTTTTATTAACTTCATATGTCAACGATGTAAAGTATGTAAGATACGATTTATCCGAGTTTTCGAAGCTATAAATTGAATAACGCGAATACATATTAAGTAAATGTTTTGTCATAATTTAGTTGTCGTGGTCGTTGTTTGGTGCAAATGTGTATAATTAGCCTATCACATCGCTTTCAAATATACCATCAAATTGTTTGGTTGGCGTCTTGATATACTAAAATATGGACGAGCACTTAGTAGCGGTAATGTTACGTCTTACAACTTAACATAATATTGTTTGTCTAGGAGTAAGGGCATATGGAAATCGACAACACAGAGAGAATGTCAACTATTTGTCCGTTGTGTATGCATATAATTTTGACCTGTTATGTGTTATGCGTATACGACCAATAGCGTTTCAAACTTCCATCCTATGTGTCAATGATAATATAGCATGCAAGAAAGTACTTAAAAGGTATCGATTATTTCATTATTTCTCAAATTATTTATTATTCAATTTAAAAGGAAGGAGCCGTGCATACAAGAGAGGCAATGGGATGGCGGATACAAAATGTTGTGTTTTTAAACATTTATTCATTTTACACCGATTGTGAAGAAAGTTATTTTAAATTGAACTAAGTCACTGTCGTTGGCACGATGAGATGCGAGAGTGTGGTCTTGTGAAGTGGGACTAACAGGAGAACCCATGAGCAAAAACACTTGTTCTGCTTGGTGACCACTTACCAAACTCACATGTGCCTAGGCTGGGAATAGAGCCCTGGTCGCCTTGTTTCAGGAATGCTACCTCAAAGTATTATATATAATGAGCCATTGCATAAATACAATTGAAAATATATGAGAGCTAGTAATTATCTTTAATACATGAATTATTTATCGTTGCGATGGTTTCAAAACTTTGATACAATCTTGCACTCCAATGCCGTGACAAACTGTTTGGTGTCCGTTCTTATTTAAAATGAAGTCAATAATTCTGTTTGCTTAAAGGTTAAACTACTCAACCAGTTGTTCTTTAACTAGGAATAACGTTGGAATTGTATCCACTCATATAACCAAAACAAATCAAAATACATTCCAAACATCAATCGAGTGTAATATTTCAGATTAATTGAATGGATTTGGGATTTTTAGCCTAATGATAAATTATTCTGTTGGCCTAATTATTTGCTTAGAGACTATAATTAGCGGCCGAACGCTTATCATTCATGGAAATATGTGTGATACTAGGTCGTTATGTGATTAGAACGATTCATTTCGCCCAGGATAAAATCAAGCTGAGAATAATTGAGGGGAAAATTCCTTATAATAATTGCCGGGAAGCCAAATGACAAATAAATCTCTGGAAAAATTATCGACTCCAGGAAAGTTAAAGCAGCAATCTAGTGTGATGACAAGATTACGTCATTGACGGTTAATAAATATTTCAGCCCCCCCCCCCCCCCCCCCCCCCCCCCCCCCCCCCCCCCCCCCCCCCCCCCCCCCCCCCCCCCCCCCCCCCCCCCCCCCCCCCCCCCCCCCCCCCCCCCCCCCCCCCAATTACGCTTTTTAAGCCTCTTAGAAGCAGTAAACTCAAATGGAAGAACGTCAGTTGTCGAAATAACGTTGTTTGAAAGGAGGAACACAATCCAAATCGTATTTGTAAAACGGCAACATAACCGAAAAAGTTCTTTATCTTGGTTTTCAGATGTTATAAATTGGCTTACCACCATTGAATCGTACAACAACTCTGCGGTGAGTTAAGTTTAAAACTTTTCAGTTTCAGTATACGTTAAATGAATATGTTCAAAATTCTTTTAATTAAAATACCAACTTTCACTTTTGAAAAATATGTTGCTCTAAAATATTCGAGAGAGGAAAACAAACACCAACGGAACGTTATCGTTATCTAGCCTCCTTCCCTCGAAAATAAATAAGTATCCGTGACATGATCGTATTGTTCAGATAACCATTACAAAACATTTTCGAAAAATTAATAAGAATGTCGAATACAATATTGTGTTAAAGCATTTTTACATCAATTAATTTGGCGTTTAAAAACCGAATTTATACAATATTACCTTTCCAAATTCAGAATCATATATCATATTAGAATAAAGGATCATAAACACTTCAAGTGTCGATACGAGTAAAAACGAATGAGAATCCTCTGCATATAGAGACAACTTTAATTAACTATATATCAGCGTCATGTAGAAATATATATCTTAGCTTCATATCGATGTCATTATAACGAAATATTACTTAAAGGATCAAATAATTGATATCAACCAGTCTTTCTTCCACGTTGTCAACAAGCATATACTCTAACCCTAAACGAATAGAGCGTTTGTCTATGATCAAAATTTTACTCCTGGATACTCATCCTTGTCTTAGTTTATCAAGACGCCGAACCAACTATCCTCTTGTCTCTATCTTCACTTTACTAAAAAATCCCTAAACCACTTACATTTCAGTTAGCCTTCACCTTAGCACAAAATATCGTATTCTTAATTTTGTTAACACAAAACGACAAAAATTAAAAATCAGTTTGAATGAATGACCAAAGCGTGACCTTGTATAAGCTTAATGCTTTTTTCTCCAGTCTGTTTGTAATTCTTCCGTACTATTATACATTTGTGTATGTCTAATTTTTGTATAGCTTTTTATTGTATTTGCTTGCGTATGTTTAAGGTTTGTTTATTCAGAATAATACAGATAATTACAGATTATTAAAATAAATACTGTTTAAACAAACAAGTGAGCTGGGACAATGAAGTGGGATGTGGCGTGCTACACATAAATATACATTTGCACTCAGCAACGACCCCGACTATTGGATGTAGATGCATGGGTGCATGTTAGATATTATCAAAGCAAACTAATAACGTCTTTAATCTTTCTTATTATAAAAGACTCTTGTAAAACACGTTTGGATTTATTCATGTTCACTTGATTTTGGTATTTTTAAAACTATTATTAGCATCGTTCGTGAATTGCATGAACACTACTGACACACGATTATAAATGTTTGAATATTTGATACTGCAATAAAGTAATAACCCTTTATAACATATGCTTCATTATGATGTTTATCGTAAATGTATCATGCACTGAAATTGACAGAAACCAAACATAAAGAAATACTAAAATAACATTCCCTAGTTAGAGCTTCAGTACTGAGGCTGACAAAGTTTAACACTATTCTTAGAACTGTTTTCCATAATGAAACGAGACGAATTGCAGACCGATCATCCATAACTCATTTTTCAAATCTTACATAATAAACTGAACAGATACTACTATTTCTGCAACAGCAAATGACGTAATTTTCATTATAAAATATTTAACAGTGAACAAGCCTGAATGTCATCTACGACACAATAGGCTTTCATGTGTAACATTCACAAACGTGTCAAATTAATAGTTCATCATATTAACTATTTAAATCATAAGTGATGTTTTAATATTGTAGCACGTGATCAATGTGCAATCGGAAGTCATTAACCATATCTCTATTATTACTAATGATTTTATTTATTTATAAACTTTGTCTATCAGCTATAAAATAAAACCTGTCTGGCGAGTTTGTTTTCCAGTACAAGATACTCTTTATAAATCACGCAAACCGTGGGCACCAGATTTCTTATGAAACATGCTTAAAAATTCTCACATGAAAACCACTGAATAAGCAATATTGCATTTCAATATCCATATCTGAGGCAGTCTCTCTGTTAAAAAGGCTAATTGAGTGTGCAGGGAGTAGCACAAATGCTGTGAATATGACGTCAAAGACGTTTTATATACATTATAATATGATTATGGACTTATTAGCCTAGTAACATTTATAGCTATAGTAACAATTGAATAACGCTAAATTAATAATTATGTCTTACATGCACTGACACTTATTCAAATAAATTCATTTCAACCCAAGTCAAGCGAGTGTGTGTGTTTTTTTCGGTCCCTTAACAAAAAGAAAACCGGCGACAGGTCTGTCTCGAACTAGGGTGGCTTATACCAAGGGTACGAACATGCACAAATCGCCTGATACAAGTAGTTTTATTTATTAATTATGAAAACATAGAATGAGTAAGCCTCCTGTGGTATTTTTTGGCGGGAGGGAAGTATCAGTTATCTGGTATGAATACCAATTACAAGGGTCTCTATGGTAAATACTATACTTTGAGTCTTACATTTTTCAAAAGGATCGCTATACATATAACATCGTCATTGTCAGGTACAATCTAAGCACAATTGCATTTTACTTCAACATTGTACTCGATGACGTTCTTCTTCGTCAATGTACTCGATTACAGTCATCGTATCATCTTATTCGATGAAACCAATTTATACAACGTTGATGATATAGTGAATTTGAGATTCAGTTATTATGCAATATGAGTCGCAAGTCTTCTGAACTTGCTCAACAACAGTTTATAAATATACCTCCGTTCATCATGTTTCCAACCCTTACGTTCAGAAATAACGTTTAAGCAAATCTCTCTATCGGTTGGTATAGTGTTAACTTCACTTTAAGTATAATACTTACCCATTTTAAATGTTGCCTGGATTGTGTTCTAAAAGAGATCTTTACATCTCTACGATAAATTAATCAGAAAGAGTGTCACGATAGCAAGTGGCACATTAGTTTCATTGTCGTGCTAAGCCTGCTCTGCATGGGCAAAACTATTGATTAATCACAGGCATGTTAGTTATGCCTAAAGAGCTCTCAGTGGAACTACAGTTATTACATGACGTGATGATTAAGACACATTTCATATAAGTATACTTATTAGATATTCTAGAACTTTTCAAGCATGGTCTTGACGCAAATACAACATTCTACTACCATCTTGATCTTGTGTCCGTATGGTTGTGTTTAGTGATATGAGCATTTCCGGCTATAAGGGATTGCAGGGATATCACTCTGACATTATTTTGTTTAAGAACGAAACGCCATTTGATATATTTAAATTATTTTAACGGTATTACGCAAGTTGAAAATGTTCATTTTATCACCTGTCTTTTTCTTTTATGGTTGACTCAGGTGTTGTTTGATTATTTTTTCCGCTAAACATTCTTTAAGGCACATTTCTGTCACATTTCTAGCACGTTATAGGTACAATAACTCATACAGCTCTAGGGAAGATTGTGATAATTACAAATTTAGTGATAAACAATTGTTCATAAATTGGCATTAGCCTTAATACATATATAGCGACTGAACCCGTTTTAAATAGTGACTAAATGGTGGAAATTATTCACGTTAAAAATAAATTCTTAATATATATGCTTGACCTGACAGAAAGCCTAACAAAATTAAATGTGAAATGAAGTACGGCTCAAATATGCCATTTTATATTGAAATATGTTACACATTTTTAAAACAAAATCATTAAAGAGATCATTTTTCGAAAAGACAAGTCGCTCATCTTTCAATCCTGCAAAATAAACGAAAATATCTTTAAATCCGTTGTTTTAAGGGAATCGTTCACATATTCATATAGACAACATTTTGAAAGTGTTATTTACTCACGTTTATAAACAAATAATAACAACTGAGACTCGTTGGAACATACTTTAGGAAATCCAAATCTAAAGTAATTCTCTTTTCAATTGCGGTACTACTACAAGGCTTTTAGTCCAATAAAACGTATACAGGTTCCATTAAATCAATAATCTCTCAGTGGTAAAATAATTGAAACGTTAATATATCAAACACATTTCGGCGTTAGCCTTTTCATTATACATGTGCACATTTATGATAAAACTGAAGGTCGTTTGTTTGTGCCTCTTGTTCATTGTTGTTTGGATCCTTAAAAATCTGGAACAGACTTGATAATTTCATTAATTATTAGAGCTATCTTTTAAACGTTTTTACGTATTTTTGAGCGTCTTTACTTTATTATAGGAATGCAATTTTCTCCTTAAGTGGCTTTTGTTTTATTGATGTAATGATAATCATTTTACTCTGAATTAAAGTTGTTTAGATAACCTCACTTGAATAATGAGCATAATTTATGTACAACCAGAACAATGTGTATATTGCACTAATAAATTATATAGTTTGATTAAAGTCATGTTAGCACGTTGATATTTTCTAAGCCAATCCAAATAAAGTTCATGATCTTAAATGACAAATAATTTCTATACATCATTGGCATGATAGATTTTCATTTTTAAATTTCCTTTTACTTAAAAAAATGTTTTCCACAATAACAACCATTTTTTCAAGTTCGCTGGGCATGTTATTGGCAGTTATCAATTGTTGGCGTTAATCGACAAGCCAGTTTTCTCGACACTTCGTTCAATATTTGAATGCCGTACTTCTGGCTGTTTCCAATATTAAGATATGCCAGGGGAGCATATGGAAAGAATGTGGAAACCCCGATATATTGCGGCAACTACCTGTCAGGCATAAACATAATAATCAGTCATGTACACTCCGACTACTCAAGAAAACATTCTACTATGGAAATGAAGCTGTCACTTACAGACATGCGACAACATGATGCCTTTGTAAGTGAATGGAACCGATACCGGCATTTAGAGACACATCGAAGTTAAAATGGCGTAGCGAAATACTGGAGAACATTGCACTAAAGGGTACATTATATGTAGTGTCGAACGCCAGGAAGATATACTTCATGTGCGAGTTATAATGCTTATACTAAAACGTATGTTTTTTTCTATTGTACCGGTTTATTATACGTATAATTTTACATCGCCAACAGTGAAGATATGTATTTTGCTTAGTAAAGCCGTACTAGCGGCGTTCACAGTTTTGAATCAAGTTTTGCTTTCGATAAAAGAACTAATCAAAACTGATTGAAACAACCTACTTAAACATAAAACAATAACTCAAATATTTGTCATATGAAAAAGAACGTTTTTGTTTTAGTTAATAGCAATTGTCCTGTGTAAAGGGATATGATCTCGCCGTGGTGGTTATGACCACACAGAGTTCTTTTGTATTTAGTAGGTCTATCTCAAAAACCATGTGATTCCAAAAACCGTTCCAGTAAAACCAGTATTGATCCATCCCACTGGCGTGGGAGTTGGGGTCTTTCAAACCATCCCAAATTTACACAACTTGGTAACCCAAAGCCGAAATCAAAGAAGAAAACTCGTGGTGGTAATTTTTTTAATAACACTGCTCGTACTTCCTTGGAGCAATGTTCGCAGAGACCATTAGCATTTAACTCCACAGCCGTGGCTATCGGTGCCCCATCCGGTAAGGCAGGTCCCCCTCCCGTTCCGATATTACTGTCCGAGAACACAACTAACCTTGGAAACACTGTTTACCGCAACATAGGATGGGACGAGGACAGTGAACCTCTCTTCATCTGAAAAATAGAAAAAAGTAACTTTAAATGTTTGCAAATTAAATAGTAAATCGCTTGAATTATAATGACTTTACTTACCTCATTTATGATTTTGATATGTGTTGTTGTTTTAAATAAAAAACTGATGTGTATGATATAATTGATGTTAAGGGATATACAACAATTAAGTCAGCTTAGAAAACAAAATACCGTAGAAAATCAGGTGGATTAGACATTTTTGTTTAAAATTATTTTTCAAAAACGTTGAAATCATCACAACAAAATCATCTATTGTGGTGAAAATAATTATCAGCTGAATAACTAAACCCTCAGAGGATATATTTATAAATTGCCCAAATCGTCCCTCTTCCATTGAAAATAAATTGCTTACTTTAGAAGAGGAAATTGTAATTTTTTTCTGATATTGACTCGAATATTCAATTACCTGGGGATTTCAACAGGCAAACAGAAAAGGAAGCAGTTTTAAAACAGATGCATAGCCTTTTCATCTTAGTATTTTAACTTTGACAAAGGAACTAACATTTATATCAACCAATCACAAATCTTAAACCATTAATTAATGTAATGGCTATATAAAACCTCGTTTGGTTCAAGGATGACAGTACAGGCAAAAAATCGATAATTGGAAATAATGTTGCCTCCTCAATGTGTTTAAAGAAGCACTGTTTTGAAAAAAAAATAACTCGATAATATTGTATCCTATGGCACAGTCCATTAATGCTTAAACATAAAGTTATCAGTCAATGATTATCACTGATTATACCAAACTTCAAACATCCGAAATTGCAAAAGGATAAAAAAAATCTTAAATCTTAACCAGATATCCGAAAACAATCTAAATTCGGCAAGTGCATAAATATTAGGCAGGCAGATATAAACAGTTTTACTACGACGTATTTTTCACAATATTCAACCCTTCAACAAAAGAATACTTTGTAAACAAATCTTAACTCAATGGTCAATCTTATCCGATCAACAAACTTTATAAACATTAATGGGACAGCCCATAATTTGTAACACGAGTGTGGATTAAAATCTTACCTATATAATAATGCAAAAACAAAAATAAACTCGATTAGTCGAGAAAACTTATAAAATAGCAAGAAACTTCCTCATAAACACGACGTCAACACTCTTATAAACTATTCAAAATGCAAAGTAGCTGCCAAAAGACGTTTTGAATTATCTTAACCCACCTAGCACACATTCTTAAAGTGAGTCGCCTAACATACGCGAACTCTACGAATCTTTCAAAACCTCAAGCTGCTTGGATGGATATAAAGACTTTAATATCATTCTCGAAATAGCCCAAATCAAAAAAGATGCATTAAATGCAATGATAAACAATGCCGAAATAATACGGCCCCAAGTATAGCCGACGGAATCTGCAATAAATACATAAAAGCAACATTAAACATTTTATGCTTTCTGGTGGTTAATTGGGATTTGAAAGTGACATTAATTAGCTGTTCAGCTGTTTTGAAACACTTTAATAACATTTTAAAACAGAGATATAACAATTTGATATTTCACTCTATTTTTAAAAAAGAACTTTTTCGGGAAGTCCCTTCCTTGTTCCTTAATCAAACTGTAGGTGCTTCGCTTGTGGTAGCCATAGTAAATACAAAACAAAATATTGCTTAAGTTACTTCCTCTGAATAGAACATGTACGTGGTGAGTACCTTAAAATACATGTTTTAGGCGTCTGCTAAAAAACCAATACAATATAGAGTTAGTTGACGAACCTTGGTTTTTCAAGAAATATCATTTCGATTGAAATGAATCACATGCAAAATTTGTAAATTTCAATAATAATAAAATTCAGTTTTTCTCATCTAAACCAAAAAGCTGACCTTCTCTTATTTGCTGCGATAATCATCATACCTTCCAGTGGAGCTCGTTCACGGGTAAATGCCATGATCCATTCGGAGTAGAGGCAAAGCTGCCCGAAACACGCAACTCTATATGTGCTTGATTTTGGTACATGCACAACATTTTTTTAACAACAATTCGAGCTTGATATCATTAATGGCATCAACAATAAGCCTACTGCAAATTGAATAATTAGCAAAGCAAACACATTTTCCGGTCACCAGAAATAGACCATTTTTTGTCAGTACCTCACTCTCAGTTCGATCCCTCTCCACCCCGCGAATACAAAAGTATCAGCATAATTTCACACAGCAGTGACAATGGCAACTGAAACCTTGTTTACTTCCATGTTTATACCAAGTTTAAATTTACATTTAAACGGCACAAGCGGATACATGTTACAAAGGTAATAAAGGAGACGACGTGGTTAATGTTTCCCAGAGCTGCCAATGAGCACAGAATACTGGGTGCTGCTTCATGTTAGACAATTTACCAAGGGAGATCCTGAGAAGCCAGGAGGTCTCTATCAACATTTGACTCCAGATAACAGTAGTCAATGGACAGACAGCCTTTGGATGATATCGAGCGCGAAACAATATTTCAATATTATTGTATTAGCTGTATATAAACTTTCAAGGGAAATATTTTAAAAGGTAGAATTATTGAACTAAGGAAATTCTCTTTTGTTTTCCTTATTCTTATTCCACATTCCTCCTAATGTCATATCACCACATTTCCAACCAAATATGATGTCTTCAATATTCAATTTAATTGTTCAATTACGCATTTATTCTACTATTTATGACTCTCCGTAGAGTGTTAGTTGACCATTCTACCATTTATAATTCTCCTAAGAGAGTTAGACTTACTATGCTTGTGTTAATACAGATTGAGTTGAAAACCACAACTTTTCCCATAATTTTCGAATCCTTTTTGTCCGAATGTTGTTGTTGTGGTTGTTATTGTGGTTGGTATTGAGGTGGAAGTGAATTAAATGTTAAGATCATAATTGCTTTAAAGCGTATGTTTACGAAAACATTTATAATCAGCAAAGCGAAGAATTCATTTTGAGAAGATGTACATTGAACATGAGAAGTTCTTTTCCCCAAAAAATACAAGAAATTACTGCAATTATAAAACTCAGCTAACTCTGGTTCTTCGAAAATCAGAAATATACTTTGCCATTTCTTGAGACAATTAAGTTACGCATTAACGATATTTGGAAAATCTTTCTTTAGTTTCTGCCTAGTTAACAGTTTCCGCGAAATCAATACGCCGTTCTTCTTTATTTAATTTTTCGTCTGTAATCTTACAGTTTACCGCCCATAAGTGGCCCGAAAAGCGTTCAAAGGTGCTGAATTAGTTATCAACCTTCTATAAGTTTATGTTGTCATTTCGCGTGATTGATGATTAAAGTTGCATGTAGCCGGTACCGTTCGGTATTTATCTGACATTTGGCTTCCCCGTAATAATTAAAACGCAAATATCCCATATAATTGGTGAATACATATCTAGTAAATATTAACAGTTTGTGTGAAAACCAATTTCATCTGGCGTGTATTTGATCTAACTCATTACCAAAATCACAAAGTGTATGTCCATATATAATTACTTTTTGGCATTTTATTCCACAAATATCCAAGGCTGTTAAATTAAGACATGCTCACGATACGAGTTCACTGACCGTTCCAAGGCGCTAGTCCCATCGTTTATTGGTTTAAAGATGCACTATTACTCCCAAATAAGATTTAACACATTTAATACAATTGTTTCCATATACTAAAACACATATCGAAAACAATGGTGCTTATGAAGGATACCATGTTTAATTTGAAAGAAATGTGCAGAAAACCCAGTATTACTGCCATATGAGACGATAGTAGATCGCAGCTAATCTTTTAGCATTCACCAGTCATATAATATTTCTGCGTTTTCAATTATCAAATACACTGTTATAAGTATATATAATATTGTTATTAGTAATTAATATTTTCCATAAATGCACTATTTAGTAAGTAATCGAAGGTTTATCCCTCAAAATTTATGATTCTTATACATGTGTATGTATTCATTTTGAATAAGAGTGTCACTTTAACTATTTGATGCGTGTATGGCCTTTTTCTCGTGTTTGTATTTATGAATTTGGTACTATACGTTTGTCTCTCTAGTTCATTGTCGTCCGAGCCAATTGCCTTGCAATTGTAAGCAGTGTTGTTCTTTTTTGAATTTTCGATGACTGATCTTGGCCCTGTTGTTTTCATTTAACTGTTGATGTCAAACCTTCGAGTATGTGCAAAACATGTCTATTAATATAATTTGAATTAAATTAAGGGTGCTGGAAATATCCATTTCTCTCCTCCATCAGTA
The DNA here is from genome assembly GCF_026914265.1 of Mya arenaria. Classification (NCBI taxonomy): domain Eukaryota; kingdom Metazoa; phylum Mollusca; class Bivalvia; order Myida; family Myidae; genus Mya; species Mya arenaria. The sequence continues at coordinate 43,385,997 of NC_069124.1, read as the reverse complement.
GAATTGAGGAGTAAAAGAAGTTTTCTATCTGAAATGTATTCAAACATTATAACTCATCATTGGGAAATATTTTCCAACTGGAAGTAAAGCACATATTAAAAACTTAAGCTAATAGATTAGAAAATGCCGTTGATTAAACGTAAAATCTTCTGCATGATAATTTGATTGCAAACTTATAAAAAGTGTAGTAATTAAGTAAGAACTAATTGCCTTTGTCTGATTGTGAATATTGAGACGTAATAAGCAATTACTGTCGCTCAGTCTGCAGCTGATGGTGTCTTTCACAATGCTATAAAACATAAAAAAATATTCCATTACGATAAGCTTACATTGCCTGTTAAGAATTTAAGCAATTATTCGCCCATTACCATTAATTAATACAAGAAAAATTGAAATTGTCACGAATGACGCCATACATATTCTAAAGCATTAATCAACGTGTGCAGTAATGTTTCTCGGTGCGTCAAATCGTACGCGGTGACACTCTAATCATCATTTTCAATTATGCACTCAGTTATCACTTTGTACCAGATAACATTTGATTTTATCCAATTTATTGTGACAGTAATATACAGATTATCTTCCGTAATCGTTCTGTAATTTTATGCTGTCAAATTTATGACTATAAGTATTTCAATCTGATTAAAATATACTGATTTAATTTTACAATATGATACAAAATCCGGAATTTTTTAAATACCACCTCTGATGTTTGCGATTTTTTGCAGACAAATACGCGTGTTCCAAAACTCTAAGGCATTTTGAATAAATAAGGGATATTTTATTTCTCGTTTGGTCACAGCATAAAATTATTTGGAATTCCGAACCTGGTTTACCCCTGCACATGCATATACTTATCCATTTTCACAATATGGTGAAATCTTACGGATTAACCTTTAATAACTTTTTTTGATCGTTTATTTTTTTCTTGCGAGTATTCAATATCTCGTCGCTTAATAGTTTACAAGTGCACTGGCTGAGAAAAACTGACATGTGCATAGTAAATGCATGGCATCCTGGTCCAGCTCAATTTTTGTAACAATCATCTCAAATTCGGATTAAGCATTAACATACTTAGAAAGATAACATTTCATAAAAACAAGATTTACTGCTTTGTCACAATCTTTCAAGCTGGGAATTATCTTATTATCAGATTGTTAACCTGTGTATGGGTTTTTAGAAACATTCATGTTTCGTGTTGCTTATAAATTATATCGGCAATGTCAATATTTTGTTGCATTTCATCCACTCTATAGTTATTTTTATTCCAAGGAAAGAACCTGCTTTGTCAAGTTAAAAGTTAAAGACACTGTCAATTACTTAGGGTAGTCATCCGTATATTTCGTATTCTATTTACAATAAGCCTAAGTGGCTATTAGAAACACGGTCATTCTGGAAATTAATAAAATTATTTACAAAACTAACGCCAAAAGTGATGATATCATAAATATTTCTTCAGCGCCGTGTTGTCAGGAATGTTTGAACCATTAAATGAAAAATGCCAGCTCATCTGAACTGATGACCTCAAAATCAATAGGTTTTATTATCTGGCCACGCCAAGCCTCCACGTCGAGTTTGAATACCGTCGGTGCAGGCATTGTCAAGTAAACAATCGGACAAACGCTCACGTATTTACGTTCAAAGCCATTATCACTTTGACCTTTGGACCTAATGACCCATGAGGTTCATTCAAGCCAAATCTCCACACCAAGTTTGGACTGTCGATGCAGGCATTGTCACGTGAACAATCGGACAATATTTTTTAGTTTAAGGTCATTATGACCTTGACTTTTAAACTAGAATGACCCAAAATCAATAGATGTCATCTACTGGACACACCAAATTTCCATGACAAGATTGAGGACATTGGTAAATTGCCGTGGGCTGGGAATGTATTTTTTTCCGTCTTGCCGGCTCGTGAAGTAATGACATTTCATGGATAAACGAATGGAAGGTGTGAACTAAGTTTACACAAACCAAAGAATCTACTCTGGGTGCTTATCACTTTTCGCTTCAGATAATCTGACGATTACAGCCCTGACACTTGAGTTTTTAATGGGATATTTAAAAACCTTCACCATATTTAGTTTTCTAAAGCTTTCAGACTTTATTTCGTCGATAATAGGATCTGTCATTTAAGTCGAAGGAGCTGTCAGCACGTATGGAATTGTTAATTATGTTTAGATGTTCAGGGTTGGTTTTACGAAATTACTTAGAAAGTTTTTGACAAAAAAGACCTGAAGATGTGACAGGGTGTATGATAACTAGACAGGTATACCAAAACACAGAGACAACATGATGCCAAAGGGTGCATGGTAACCTGAAATGTATACCCAAACATAGTAACAACATGAGGCCAAAGGGTGCATTGTTACCTAACAGGTATACCAATACAGGGCAACAACATGATGCCAAAGAGTGCATGGTAACTGGGCACGTATAAAAAAAGGAAACAACATGATGTCAGAAGGTGTATGGTAACCAGACAAATATACCAAAACAGGGCAGCAACATAATGCTTAAGAGCGCATGGTCGCCAGACAGGTATACCAAAATAGGACAACAACATGATGCCACGTAGTGCATGGTAACCACACAGGTATACAAAAACATAGCAACACTATGGTGTCAATGGGTGTACTATAACTAGACGTTTCAAACACGACATAGCGAACACACGAGGGTACATGTGAACCAGACAGGTATGTACACATTTAGGGACAACCTCATGCTAGATGGCTCTTGGTAATCAAGCAGTTACATTCAGATATAGCAACATCACGCTTCTATTGAATGCATGGTCAATCATGTAAACCTATTTATAAAATCAACAGGGTAAAGTGTGCATTGAAACCAACAAGTAGCAAAACACAATGTAATAGTGTGTAATGGACAACACGCGTACAGCAAACATTGCGACAACTAGTGTCAATGTAGAACCAGTATAAACATGCTATAAATACATTTTGTCACAATGAATGATTTTTAGTGTTTATAGTCAGACTGGCCTTGTTTTCCTCCCCTAAATAGTATTTTATACCATGCGCGGGTGTGGTCTACTTAAACTAGAAGGTAAGGATAATGTACATATGTCATATGAAGATGTCTGTAATAAGTCATCTCCAGACTAATTTTGGGGAATTTGAAGCTTAGGCGCTGCGAGACCGCAGCGGTTTAATCACTTAGATAGAGGTATGCCAAAATAAACAACGGAGTGAATTTGTCAACGTAAATATAAATATTTAATGTATACTTCATGAAAAGCTTTTATATCTTACCTCCTACACGAATGACGCTATCTGATTGGTATAGAGCGGTCACGTGCACGACGTGTAAAATACATACCCCACTCCCCCTGTAATTCCAGTATGTTTCATACCACCCCTGTAACTTTCATACTCCGCAATAGACATAACAAAATTTGCAACTTCTTTCTCGGCTTATTTTTTCACTGTAGGGGAGCTAACTCATGCACGTTATTGAATATATCCATTTTATTCAAGCAATCTGTTGTGTGTAACCGACTGAGTCAGCGGTCACAAAATGGCGACTTAAAACGGTTTACAAGCACAACAAGTGACGAATCTCTCAAAAAGGTTAAATTAAATTCATAAGAGACGCCTCGATGCACCAAGAAATTAGCAAATGTGCTGAGGAGTTACCTTCAAGAAATTGTTATTGTTTTTTTATTATTACATTTATTTACTGTGATATATCTTTCTTGTATAGTTATAATTTAATGTAACCTTACTGAGAAAATATATATGCTGTCAAACAATGTTATTACTATATTCACATTGTTATTGTATTTATTCCAAATAAACTTGATTACTTTATTTAAGCGTCATTTCATAACAAATACATTGTATCTTAATATAATATTATTATTAAAGGTAATCAGTGAGATATATTCGTTACACTGTTAGTAGCTGGGGTGGGGGGTGTGATTTACACCCCCAGTTGTTTCATACCACGATCGAGCTTCGCTCTCGCATGGTATGAAACCACTGGGGGTGAATATCACATACCCCCACCCCCCAACTATTAACAGTGTAACTAATAATACCATTACAGTGTTATTACCTACATGTATGGAAAGCACCAGTCCATTTTAAAGCCGACAAGTACACTACTGATATTGTCCATTTGCTTGACAAATGATTTACGCTATGACTGGTCCGTGGGTTGTATATATTTTATTGAAAATGCCAAAATTAATAAACATACGACAATTCATTTGAAAAGCATTGATCTTTTTGCCAACAAACGATTATATTTTCCCCCAAAACAAAAATAAAAACTATAATAAATGTATTGTATCACTAATTAATTAGACAAGTATACTTTGTACCGAAAACAAGAATGCTTTGTACATTACAATTGTCTCAAATTAAGCAAATATCTCCTTTCCTTAAACGGCCCTGTCAGCAAATAGTTAACCATTTTCTTAAGCAGAAACAATGGTGACAAGCATGGTTGGCGAACATGAACGTTCCCAAATGGGTTTATCTATTTGATTTCGGGCTTGGCCTTGCTTCGAAATCGATCTGTTCCTTCCAAAATGTGGACATTCACATGTTAGAAAAACAAATGAAAGACAAATTTAGAATATCGTATTGGCTTATCTAGAGTTTCTGCCTAGTCATCAATGCTAACAACATATTTTCCGCCTAGTAAACAATACTAAAAACATAATATCCGAAAAAAGGCGAATTGATAGTTTGATGTTCTATATAATTCGGCTGTTCCTTTGCTACGTTTGTAAACGCTTGAAGCTCATTTATTCTGAGCGTAGACGGAAGCTGGATGATCTATTAACCTTTTGTAAGTTAATCTTGTCATTACACGTAATTGATGTTTTAAGTTTCATTCATTCGATCTTTTTTGAGTGATTTATATGCCAATTGGCTCACAATCCGCTATTAGAAGGAAATGTCCACCCAATTACTGGCCGCTTTTGCAAAACGAATTTGTTCTAAAGCGAATTTGATCTTTTTAGTTACAAAACGAGCCAGAATCAAACATATACATATTTCCCTCCGTAACCAGGTTTTGTCATCTAAAGAGTTATTAGAATTCGTTAGGTACACTAAGTTTTTAATTATATCGGATATATTTACCTAATTAAATTATTTGAGCTATTGCACTCGATTCATTATGTAAGATTTGTCAAGAAATTTTCTTGAAAATAGGAAAATCTTTTAACACATAACCCCACTTTATTTCTAATCAAAGACTGTTGACTGATTAAATATATGTCATATGCTTTAATATTATATGTTCAAGGTAACGTAGGTCTCTTTTTGGAATTAAAGCAAAACCAACGTTATTGGATAAGTCTTTAAATTCAGTAAAATGTCATTTGTGTCTGATTAACAAGCATAAGACACAAGCTAGTTAATCTAGATTTTGATGCCTTAAATTATTGCAACAATATATATTTATTAGAACATTCATACAGTACAGACTACATGAATTAGAAATCAATGTTAAAGTTTCCGCCTTCCCTTACTCATTGTCAGCATCAAGATGTCCCTTCCCATACAATGCATGGACGCGTAACTCGGGTGGATGGTCGTAAATATACGCCGGCATCTGAGTAACAATATTATACAATGAATGCAGCAGAATTAACAAGACATATAATAGTAATTATGTCGTCTGAAACATCGTCTGTTTATTTTCCAATTTGTTTTAAAATATAAACATAGTTAAAATGGGAACTTCAATATCCAGAACAAAAATCGGCAAATAATTATATTCATTAGGGCTTGGTTTTTCCATCTAAGTATATATTAGTTAGATGACATGAAGTAACATTTTAATGATTAAATATTGGCGGGGCGAGCATCTATTGGCTGAAGATGTAGGTTGTTAACTAAACAGTATTAGATTATTATCGTTTACTGTTTTTTATGGCTGCTTTTGATAAACTGTACAATCAATTGTTAATGTCTCTGGATTGGCACCATTGTGATTGTCAACATTTATGGTATACTCTAAGCCTAACCCTCCCCGATGTAATGCCTCACGTGATCAAGACTCAACTGTTCGTAAATATTGCTATTCGAATAATTAAATTCGTTTAAAACATAACTTACGGCGCAGGAGTGATTTAACCCCATGCAGTATTTTTCATAAATAACTAGTGTAATAACTATGCAAATTAGGTAACCGCATCACAGAAAAATGTATTCATACATGCTGTAAAAAATGTAAACAACATTAGAAACGATATTTAAAAAGAAATCATGTCGGTGTCAGCAAACTCCATTCCACGATGAAACGAATGGTGAAGAAGGCTTGGGTTAATCCAAACAAACACTTCCCTGATCACAGCGCCAGAAAATACTTTGTCAAGAAACTGAAGGATAACAATGTTCATACGAACCAGATTATTTATGCAAACATCGGTACACAAAAAATGCATCTATAAACAACTATAGCCACATAAATCAAAATCAACACAAGGAAATGTCCAGCATCCTGTACTCCATTGAAAATACTCCGTATACTTCCTTGCAAAATGCTCATTCTAGGCAGCAATGCTCCTGTTCACACACTGCCACAGTAACTGATTGCACATCAAATCCCACTTTTTCTGGTGGATTTTACATTTATGGTGCTCCAATTCACGGAGGTAATGTCCTTGTGCACATCCATCAAAATCCATGCTGTAATCGACCAGCTACAAAGCGACTTTGCACTATTGAAAGCGACTGTGACGCTGACTTATGTTCTTTTTAAACTTCAACAGCAAAATGGCATGTACACACTCGCGTGATTACTAATGACGTCATACAGTTATGACACTGCTCTATATTGCTAAATACGTATTTTTGTTGTTTTTAAGTAAATCCTTCGAAAATCGGTTGCTAATTGAAACATGATATAGGTTTTTTACTGTTAATAAAAAGGTTTTGTGTCGGGCTTTTTTTCTTTCCTGCGGATGAAGCATTCTAATAACACACAATGTAAATACTTTACCTCTATCTATGTTATGTCTATAAAGTGTGTCTACCAGCCATTCTGATGATGATGCTATAACAAAAAATCTTGTCTGACCTTGATTAGATTGTTTTCTAGAAATTGAAACCAATGCCATGCGCACTTTGTAATTATAACTAAAAACTTGTCTGACCTTGATGAGATATTTTCCCAGAAAACAAATTCGTTCCAATGTGATGTGCACTTTTTAGGCCCACAGCATACATCCAACATGCTTTAGAGCTCTTGCCTTTAAATATTTGAATAAGAAGTATTGCAATGTTCTGAGGCAATGTTTGTCACAAAGTCCATTTGAGGGTTCTGGGAGTGTGAAAGGTCGTTTATATGACTGAACTGACTATGTTATATTATGATTACGAAGAGTTTAAGACAGTTTTGAATTAGAATCAACCACCCGTAATTAATAGGTGAAGAGTAAATTAGCAATGAGGTTTGCATTTGAGAATGCATTATGTGGCGTCTTTTGGTATGTTAAGGAAAATAGTTTCATTATTGTTTCCGTTTCCTGAGGGGTTTGTTTCCTTCCACGATATTTTCATATATATTCCTGCAATATAGCTTTGCCTTTAAAGATAAAATCGTGCCAATTTACAATTTTTCTATTTTGTCCATGAGTGACTCCTAAATGGTTCTTGTGGTAATCAATCGTTGGTTTTAATTTGCAACAAGTCAACAAATTGCAGTAACTGTTTCTTAAGGCATCTTCCCATCAATTTATAGAGGCTCCAAATTGAGCATATAGCATGGTTTAATATTTATCTAAATCTTACATTTCAAACATGCTTTTTATACATGTAGGTGATAGATTACGTTCTACTTCAGCATCAGTGTTGATTGGTAGAGATTGCTTTATTCTCTATAAGTATACTTTTGGTTTAGTTGTTAATATGGCGCCCCACCTTTTCAAACAAAGTTCTTAATGGCGTTCTCTTTTACCGCCTGTTGATAACGCCCTCTCAACCGATGAACTTCTGTATGCTCTTTTTCGGTAATGTACTTGAGTACGGTATTTTTCATCAACATTCTTGATTACGCTCGTTCATAAGTGTCACTCGCTTCTCACAAAGGCCAACTGGGTTCAATTTCTGGTCTAAGATTGTTTGAGATTGTTTAATGGTAACTGAGCTAGACAAGCTGGTTTTCAAACGATGATATGGTAACTGTCGAATCAACATACTTTCTCGCATTATTGTGCGAACGATAGTTACTTAGCTAATGATAAATTGCATAACCAACTTCAGATCTACGAACTCTTTGGAAAATATAAATACAGTTTAATCTAAACAGCGTGATTATGATTGCTTCATCATATAACTTAAGTACTCTTTATTTATTTATACACTCGTTCATCAACATCGTCGTACTTAATATCACTCGATTCATCATCGCACTCGATTATGATTGTTTCATAATCATCCTCGGGTACATTCAACTACAATAACCAAGCCTATAACGATCAGTTTGTCATAATACTCAATTATACTCTCTTAGTCAGCGTACTTATGTACACTCGCTTTCATCCTCCTACTTGATAGCACCTCGCTTCATCATTCGATAAACGTTTGTTTCATCATCGTACTCAAACACTCGCTTTTTTCAACATTCTTGATATCGCATCAATATCGTAAAATCTGTTTGTACTGTTCAAAAAAATTGGCGCTTACAGTAGGACTACGCTAAAGATGATAAACGTATGATCGTCTTTCACAGTATTTAAGGAAACATCTGCCTTATGTCTTATACTGTCTTTGACAGGAGGGAATAACAAACAATAACTTTTAGATAACAAAAAACGTTGTTTTTTTCTCTAGCTAGTAGTTTCTAGACTATAAGATTCACAAGTGAATGAGTCCAGTATACTTTGCAGGTTTGAATATCATATACCTCTCTATTAAATTAAAAATAAACCCGTCAGTTTTCGAGTGTTAATGTTGCATGGATTTTGCTCTGAAATTGGTCAATACATTCTAAAATAGAAATCGAAAACAGTTGTTTGGCATCAAAAATGTTTATTTGCTTTATTCAGCCTATTCTGCTTGAATAAGATCGTTCAAAAAGTCTTTAGAGAAATAAAAGCCACTTTATATCCCAGAGATATTTTTCATGGAACCACAAATACTACATTACGCGATGTACCAAGGCACATTTCCAATAAGTATACAAAAAAGGTCTTACAATCCAGGTCAATACAATCGTCCTCTGCTTTTGACGTCTATTCGCCAATATAAGTTTCGCAAGTCACATGATAATTTAATCCTTGTGTATGTTTGTTGAAAAAAGAACATTTCACCGTTTATTTATAATTAATTTATACAAAATGGTTAAGGGAACCGTTTTTTCTGTTTTCATTTCGAAAGAGGCCTTGACGCTTCTACAGCGTCCCTTGATAGTTTGCTTTATAACGTAATAAGTTTTGTTCTGAGATAAGCCATAAAATATTGTGTTTCTTTGGATACAACAGCAAATACAATCTGAATGTATGATTTTCGTTCTGATGCTTAATTCCTTACAAACATAATTAGTGAGTTTTAGAAACGCTTAATATGCATTAATTTCATATACAGCCTTCCGCTCTGCACTTGTAAGGACTAAAAGGGCGAGTAACTTAAGTTATCAAAATATTTACCCACAGTCTTTTTAGGTGAAACTAGTTAAAGGTTCAATAAAAGTCAACTGTTGCTTACTTTAGCTGTATTATTATGTAAGACAACCTTTTATTATTGAGTATGCCATGTGTTTTCTTTAAAATTATTTTTTTTTAAATAAATATTGTTTAAACCATTAGTCAACTGTTCGTATATAAGCTTCCCATTCCGAGGTATTTCATGCCATGTGTTCTCCTCTGCTGGGCACCCTAACTTTGCCATCTCTTTTCGTGGACTGATTTTGCGATTGACCAATATTTTTCTTTCCGGTGTTAAATGCGCGACACGAATGTATAGATTTTTTCCAAGCGGAAGAGGAACTGATGTTTTAAAATCGTCGGCAAATGCAACATGATTACGTCCTGTGATGTTTTCTCTTCAATTCTCTACAACTGTTTGAGTCAACCCTACTTCTATCTTTCGACTTAAGTACACCAGGTACTTCCGGAGATACCCCATGACACACAAAATATTAATTCCTCTTTTTGCGGGCTTGTTAGGAGCACCAAAGATTCTTAAATGGTGACCGTGACATTTGATCATTGCTTCTCCAACAGATATGTATTGATGTATGTTGTATTAAGTCATGCTGCTTTCCCATACAGCTTCCATAAGAGGGATCACCGTGGTTCCAATATAACCTTGATAGCGACGTTGTCATATTTGTCCGGTTGATTTATTTTCTATTGCAGTGATTTCCATGGTAACTGTACATCTATTTGGTAATGGATGTTATGTTGATATTATATTTGCAGTCACTATGGTTTCCATGATAACTTAATAACGATCAGGTAATAGATGTCCGGAAGGCAACTTTATTCGCCTTTGAAATGGGTTGTGTTATGCTGATTACGTATTATGTCTATACCGGAAATACCGCTGCGTAGTTTTGCATACTTCTAGATTCGAGAAAGCTACCAAAGTGCACTTAAGTGACTGATTAAAGTTGAATTCAATCATGAAATGTCTACCTTATCGAAGTTAACACACAGATCCGAAAAACAAATCTCCCAGTAATACCACTGCGCAGTTTTGCTAATTTCTAAAATATAACAGTGATACCACAGCGTACTCTTGATACAAGAGGAAAAAACATTAGCATGCTGTTTTATTAAAGCAGCTTTATTAAATGTTGAATGACGATTTTAAAAGAAATACCGTTGCTTATTATTGCATGGTTATTATATTGAAAATAAATTCCGTAGTGTAGTAACTGTTTCTAAGACAAAGTACCATAGCGTACTAATGCTGTTTTTAAAATTCGCAATCCTTATTTTATTGGAAAACGTACCTCAAATTTGTGGAAAATGTGCATTTTGCGGCTGTGGAAATGGATTTACCTATTATTTCGGTACGTTTCAGTCGTCTACAGTATTCCTTCAGTAAAACAGTAGTGATAACCAGCACCCTTGAACAATTGGTCTGCATTAGGTGGTTACGGTAGCGCGTCGATTAACGGTAGCGGTATTCGAAAGGATATTCGAATTGACATGTACGGGGGAACTCTCTCAAAGTGTCCAGGTGAGATTATATGGAAAGCTTGCTTTGATTCAACAACACCTATTGTCCATTATTTGAACCTGATAGTTATTAAAAATGTTCACGAAGATATATGTACAACAAGTTGAGCTACATGCATATTCTCTAAAGCAACACACTTTTTAAGACTTGACGTCGAAAATATATATTGATATTTACGGCTTACTGTATATATTTACAAACTTGTTTCGTTTAAGCATTAACCTTAGCTAGTTCGAAATTATAAAACAGCATATTTGACTACTGTGGTTGGGGCATTTTTAATTCATTATGACATTTTTATACTGTAGTACAAATCAAATAATTTCCACTTTTTATGTATGTCTTTTGTGTGTTTGGTCGTCTTAATATGTTTAACGGTGTTAAGGCGGAAGGATTGTTTCCGCCGTTGGGCCAATTTTTATGAATACAGACAAGGATGAACTGTTTATGAACATTCTAATCCCTACGTTCTTTGGAGCTACGATAAACTGATACAGTAATAAGGGACTTGTTGTCCCTGAGTCTATTGTGTTTGTTCCGTATCTTTAGACTTACGCATTTGCAATTTCAGAGAAAACCAAACTTGATCTGTTAGCCAAGGCTAAGTAATCCCTAGATGCACATCTCACTATATCGTGTTTTAGGGGAGTTGGAACTGTTGTTTCAAACGGAATTATAAATTAAATGATTGTAACACGAATTTGTGTATTCAAAACTACACTGAGACAAGCACAAACACCAAACATTGATGACTGGACTCGGCAGATTTATCACAGAGACAGAACATTTTTTAAACATTATTTCGCAGTTACCCGACTCTGACGTTTTATGAGGTGTTGGAAATTCGAGAATTAGTTTTGTTACTGATAAATTACTTAATGTTTCCACAAAGAACACACAAATCACAGTGAAGAAGTGTCTTCTCAAGAGATCAAATAAGTTAAAATTCGATCTTGTTTTAGTAGGGAAAGTCGTAGGAATGCAGTCAAACATTTGAGGGCCATAACAAATGTATCATTTGATATGAATTAAAGGAAATATGGAATATGTTTCTGCGTGAGTTCGGTATTCAGCAACTTAAATTCAGATATTATACCGGTTTAAGAAGATATACTGACTAAATGTTGCATATAAATATAACCATTAGCATACAAAGTGCATTTAGATCAAAGAAGTGTTTTGCTTAGACGAACACTATAACATGACGTTTTTGTACCAATCAATGCAATAAGTCCACTGATTATTACACTTCATTATTTCACCGACGACGAGACCGCTAAATATGATATGAATACTTCATTAAGTGATTGTAAATCAATATTAATGATCACTACAATCATATGTTTTTGCATTCGTATTATGAGTAATAACTTGCAAGACGTTCGTATTAAATTGTTAACATATTTAATGAGCTAACCCGTACTCCTAACATTATATTTGGTTGTTGAAAAATTTACTTAACGATATAAAGTTTATTAAACACAGTACGACGTTTTCGGCTTCCAACCTATGACCTTGTCCCTAATCATCAATAAACAAACTGACATTTACATTAGCGAGTTGAATTATTAACATTTACGTTTCACACACACATTTCATTAATACACAGTAAGTCTTGTTTAAGAATTAAACATAAACATTCTGTTTCCCTTTCTTTTTCTGAACCCTGACGATTTAGTATAGCTGCGTCATCAAAATGAGTTATATAACACTATTTTAAGTTATTTCTAGATGCCGATATTTCTTCATATATGCTCTGATTATTTATGAAGAATTTCCGAAAACTTTTCGCGTGACCAACTGACCACATATATAAATATATTGTTGTCAACTGACCTTATCAAGCAAATTTTATCAGGAAATCTGTTTTCGGGTCGGTTTGTATTACCAGATATATAAACACAATCTCAACATCATGTCTTCATAACGAATCTATCCAATATAAGATAATTAACTGTTTTGTTTCTGCATTTAATATCAATGATATTCAATCACTTATGATTCGATTTTATGCAAATGTAATAAAGGATTGATAACACGCGCATGCAATTCAATTTGAATTTCTGTTATCTGATTTCAGGTTTAAATACACAATAAACGAAGCAGCCAAAACAAAAATATCTGATAAATAAACATCTCAAAAGTTCTGGTACATAAGCATCGTAATTTTCAAATGTTGGATCAATGAAAAATACTTTCTAAGTTTGAAATATATACCTAGTAGAGGAATAGTTGCCTCTTATCTATGGATAGTTCAATTCAAAATAGCATCAATGATGCTTAATAAGGAAACAGACTCGAGAGTGTTTCATACTCAGCCCTCTTTAAAATCCAGCTTGAATACATCTGTAAAAAATAAACTGCACCAATTAATTTATTAATCGTATTGACTTACATTAAGTTGTAAATTAATTTGAAGGACAGTTTTTTATATAATACAGTTCTGGATCATGAGTCACGGAAGACGTTGAACACGAAATAGCAACTTTAGAATAGAAGTCGATGATAAAACTGATCAGCCAAGAAAAATAGTTTTTTCTTAAACAAAATGAATAAGTTGAAAGTAAATTCCTGGACGTACATAGGATTAAGGAAATAAAACTAAAGACTGACTTATAGTATTATACATTAATGAAGTTACTTTATTTATACTTGTCCTAACCTCCGCATCACCAGAAAATATGTTCTTCTCTAAAACAATATTAGCCCGGTCATAAGGAAAGTAATTGCGTTGCCAATTAGATTGATAGAGATACTGTTCATTACATTCGCCAGTCATCAGTTTTATTAGTTTGATTCATTGGTTTAAAATGCCGACGTTAAATCGTTAAAGAGGTGTCCAGCCGCAATATTCCTTAACATAGCTTTGCGTTTTTAGTGGCTGCCACTTTGTTTTGCTTTATTTCCAGCGTTCTACAAAGCTCACATTGTGGAATTGCTTCATCACGGCTATATAACCGACACGATGATCGAATGCAGTCAGACAAGATTTGGTCCTTTGTTAGGTGAATTGTTGGTATGCGAAATTTACCAGAAATACTCAACAAATGGTATTTAGTATGAATCGAAGTTACGGGTATCCTGTGATAAGGTACTCTTCCTTACTAATAACTGCTATAATATTAACATGTATTTAATGCAAACTTTTAGTGAAAGAAATATGGTCACTATTAATAAATAGAAAAAGGTGTTGGCGTGCGTGAATGGTCGTCGAGAATCGCCTACGACAGGCGACCATCGCGGCGTTCGAGAAATATAAATTCGAGAAATTTTGAAAAACATAGGACGAAAAAAACGACGCCGTCCGCATATTTAGACACTCCAAAACCACTGAAGATCCAATAAAAACTGTCATCAGTTTAGTTGGTAGCATTGTCGATCACAAAATAATGAAGATTTATGTCAAAGTTGTTTTTTTTTATCTTTATTGGCTTAGTAATTACTCACTTAACTTGACCTATCAAGGCGTTAATTCTATGTTTCTGGTTACTACATAACGCGATGATCGAGACAGCTATCCAAAGAATATACCTACATGCTCTTTTATCTGTGGCAACACAAACGTCTCCCTGGTTTTGACGTCCATTATTCGTGCATTATGCCTAGCCCCATGAAACATGATCTTGTTATTAGAGAATCACTTTAGCTATTATTTGATTACAAAGCTAATACGATTAGATTAATATGAATTTATGAGAAGAAGTCGGGCGCTTGTGTCAGACCGAAATGGTCACATTTTCAGAAAAACGTTTGCCGAATTTCTTTCATACGACGAATGAAAGTTATGGTTCTATAACGTTAAGTGTTAAAGAATTTTCCAGCTATGGCTATATCAACTTGGGAAATCTTCATTTAATTACAGGATTAAAGACAATTGTTTTATCAATTTGCATTGAAATCTTATTTTGGACTGCATATTGCCAGAAAAAAATACCTTTGATGCCAATAAAGTATCCCTTCCTGCTTTCATTAATATCATAACACAGCTGAACATCAGTTGACAAGTGAAACGGACACGCGGTAAACCTAAACAAGTATATGCTTAAGATGTTAGATTTCACCATGAAAGAAACAAGTTGTCTGGATTACATTGCCCCTACAAGTATAGATGGTTCTCAGACTTTCTTGCCAAATGAAATGAAATTAAACTGTTATTTAATTATAAGCTGTGAAATATGCTTGTCATGTCAAATCATAGTTGACATCTGCTAACACCTCAATCGATAATTATTATTTGTCATAATGTTATTATATTGTACAGATAAGTAAATAATTGTATAATACTGACACAGCCAGCGGAGTGAACATTAGAATATGGATACGTTCTTACATAGTAGTTCAAAGAGAAGATGCATATTCAAATGTAAAATTTCACCTGAGTCTTATCAGTTTAGATTTTTGTACTATCTGAACTACATTAAGAAATGATCACAGGTTAAGTGGAATATATGTTTAAAAATATAACACAAAATGCACACATCGTTGTCAAAAAACATGTTTTGATACGGTATTGGCAAAAGGCTCGAAAACACTTCTTTATTAATTATAAATTAGTGTTCACGGGCTATTTCAGGCTGCACAAAATTAAAATAAACATGTTTATCGAAGACTTGTGTGGGTATCTATAGCTAGTTTATCCAAGAAAGAACACATTATGGAAAAGTATGAAGGCAAATAGCGTGCAGTTGATATCCCGACATTTTTGTCTTCAGTCCATAACATGCCGCGGGTAAGCCAAAACGTTTTTGCGTTCGGATTTAAACCTGTCGCGATGTGAATGCAACCCTCGTTTTTTTCTTCAGTATAATATTGACGCTTGAAAATGTCGCAGGCGTCAGAAAAAAAATCAATAAGTAAATTACTTATTTAGACCTATAAGTCATAGTTTACGTTCTAAAATGATTTTTCTTAAAAGAAGTACTGTTTAAGGTAGCAATCCATGATGTTACTTTTCGTATACATGAGAAAACATTAACTGAATTTGATTCTTCTATGTTTGCTTAACTAATTTTAACAAAAATAGAAATCGCTCACTTTCAAGTGCTATTTGATTGATTGTTACATGAAAAGCTTTTAAAACATGACCAATACATCAAACTCTGATTAATGTTGCAAGTGAATATCACAACTGATCAATTTAAGTACATTGGCATCATTAATCACCCATCTGGGGCATCTTTTTAGCCTTTGGTTAGCATGAGTGTACCATTATCTCAGAGACGTGTGTGTGCTAACCAGTACAACTAGTTCAGTGATTTCTGAATGTGTTTATTATTCTTCATGAAGTACATGTAACTCTCTATGGACCACATCTGCCACACCGTAGACTTTTTTGTCTGTAAAACTGTTTAAATTGGGAAAGCCATGTATAACTTCATGTCACTAACCACAGGAGCGGATATCAGATTATATGCAAGCGTATGTTTTATATGATGTAAGAGTAAAACACATTATTCTAAAATTAAGTCGTCGAATTACGTTTACTCACAATAAAGAATTGTTTAACAATGTGTAAACCGTTTCATTTATTATGCTATAGCTTTAAAACAAGGGAAGTTTATTTCAAGTACCAATATTTGTTTTGTGTTTGACGAACCCTATAACGACTTCAAAATACGTATAACAAATATTATGTGACTAAACTTGGATAAAAACCTAGCCAGACGAAGTAACTGTGAGCTTAATTGAAAGTTTAGCTTAAAACGATTGCATTTGTAAATGAGTTTGAAAGAATGTGTAACGGTAATATGGACGTTAACAAAGCGTTAACAAAGTTACGATTGGCCTCCGAACCCGCATATATCCCTTTAACATTCAGCCTAAATTATGTCCTAAATCAGTGTTAATAATGAAACTATTGTGACAAAATTAACAAAACTCTATCATACCAACATCTTGGACCAGTTCGATGTTCGTGTAAGGATACATTCAGAATTACAGCTTAAGTGATCACCAAAGCTCAAAACATAGAAACTTGCAATATGCAGTTTTGAACATATTGTAAACACTTTTATCGTGCATTGGGTAAAAAGACGTATTTTGAATGTTGTTTTTTGAATCTCTGTGTTAAAATGCTAATGCTAATCTTGTGCGCATCACTTTTGGCAACTGATTAATAAGGGTGAACGGTTTTAACAGTTTTTTTCATACAAAATACAGAAGCGATATCTTTGTAATAATTATTTTGTGTTTTAATATAAACTTCAGAGAACAATAGTTATTATTTAATGATAGGTTAATGCAATTTAAATTTCCATTATCTTATATCATAATGATAACATGTATCATAAACGAAACTGTATGTCTACTTCTAAAACTTAAATAAATTGGCAACATGCAATAATTGAAATATTCACCAGGCTCTTAAACATGATTTGATCGCGATAAAATAACAATCATATTCAGTTTACAATTTCTTGAAATAATATGACAGAAAATAAATGGAATTTTTAAACCAAATTACACAATCTCCGATATTCAAAAGAACAATTCATCTTAACCTAAAATAGAAGTTCTGGAACAGTGCGAATTTTAGATAAAATTCAATGCAAAAGGACAAAAAAATTTTTTTTTCCAAATAACGACTTCCAGAGATCGCTAGCCGTTGTCTGGGAAATGTTACATTTGCAAATTAGTATGGACATTTCATGGAGATAAATATAAAAATAATAAACATACCGCATACCAAATATTCAAGAAGCAATATGTCGGAGGGTGCATTGTTACAAGGCATGTATATCCTGGCATAGCGAAGCACGAAGTCTGGGTTGCATTGTATTTAAACATATTTACTAAGATATAGCGATTAAACAATGTCGGAGGGTTCATTGTAAACAGACAGAAGTATCCAGACATAGCACTAACATAATTTCAGTGGGTGCATGGCTACCAGAGAGTTATTCCCAAATAAAACAGCATCATTTTGTAAGAGGCTGAATGGTTACCAGACACGTAAACACAGAAAAAAGCAAAATTGTGTCAGAGACTGCATGGTCACCAGACAGTTATACCCAGATAAAACAGCAATATTGTGTCAGAGGGTGCATGGTTACCAGACAGGTAAATCAAGATAAGACAGCAACATGGCCTTAGATGGTGCATGGTTACCAGCCAATTATCAGACAGGTACCAATATAAAACAGCAACATTGTATCAGAGGTTGCACGCTTACAAGACATGAATACCCAGATAAAACAGTAACATTGTGTAAGAGGGTGCATAATTACCAAACAGTTATACCCAGATTAAACAGCAACAGTATGTCAGAGGATGCATGGTTACCAGACAGTTATTCCCAAATAAAACAGCAACCATGTGAAAGAGGGTGCATGGTTAGCAGACAGTTATAGTCAGATAAAACAGCAACAATGTGTAAGAGTGTGCATGGCAACCAGACATATATACCCAGATAAAATAGCAACATTGTGTCAGAGTGTGCATGGCAACCAGACATATATACCCAGATAAAAGAGCAACATTGTGTCAGAGTGTGCATGGCAACCAGACATATATACCCAGATAAAAGAGCAACACTGTGTCAGAGTGTGCACGGCAACCAGACATATATACCCAGATAAAACAAAACCATTGTGTCAGAGTGTGCATGGCTACCATACATTCATACTCAGATAAACAGCAACATTGTGTCAGAGGATGCATGGTAACAAGACATGTATACCCAGACATAGCAATAACAGACTGTTAGAGGCTGCGTGGTAACCGAACAGGTATAACCACATAAACACAACAATATTGTGTCACAAGGTGCATGTTTACCAGACAGGTATACGCAGATAATACAATTTCAGAGGACGAATGGCAACCAGACACGTTAAACAAGTTATTTGCGACAACACGATGATATTGATATGAGCATTCTGCGAGTAAAAATGCAACCTGGTTTTAGTATTTACGTTTTGTAGACAAATATGCACAGGTTAAAAGTTTATATGTATTATATAATATAAGGTTTACATTTTATTTTATAAGATTAGTGTTGTATTCAGTATAACTTCAGAATTGTTCTTAGCCCCAGCGCTGGAGCGGATAGAGCCAGCTAAAACTAGAAAATAAATACATAATACATTTGTCAGATGAAATTGTACGCTTAAAATAAGCCATTTTCCAGACTAGTTATTGGGATTTTAAATCTTACACTCCGTGAAGCCGCAGTGCTTAAACTCCCTTGGGAAAGGTATACCATGATAAATGAGTTCATTTGTCAGTGTTAGTATTTAATTTACATATATTCTTTCCGTGAAGCCTTTATGCCAAAGCATAACTTACAGTTTTATACGGGTTTCACGTACATAACTGATAATGTCAATTGACTTTACAGATGACTTTGAGTAGCGTGTTAAAAGTTCATTCAAATTTCAAAAATTAGTAAACAGGACGTCTCTTCATTTGAGATGAATCTAATTTTTCGCGTATGACCGATTGTATGTTTGCCAACTTCAATAAACAAATTAACTATTATCAGTGTGATGTACTCACTTGAAAATTACTACTAAACCAATTTAAGTAAGCCAAATCTCCATTTCAGCATGTATCTCTTTAAACGGCTCCGTAATCAAGGTGTTCACTATTTTTATAGATGACAAAAACTTGCTTGCAAACACCGTGGATTCATTGTTCTAGGTCCGAAAACTTTTGTTCCATTCTAAAAATGTACTTTGACATTTAAAACTTTCTTTTCTAAAACATTTAAAAAATATCGTATAGGCTTATATAGAGTTTTTGCCTGTTTGACATTGATTCTGAGAAATAGCGAATAAATCGTTTGCTGTTTAGTTATATTATATTATAAATATTTCATCAAGGATAATATGCCATCCCGTTCCGTAGTCGTCATACGACTGGATCGACAACCAAGTTAGAACCCGCTCGTATGAAACAAAAACATTCTGGTGCGAATTCCTCTGTCCGATTAAAAAACGAGCCAAAACAAATACTTAATGCATACTTCCGTATATAATTAGGTTTTGGCATCTAATGATAGTTATCTGAACTAATAATAAGCCATAATATTTACTATAAAGTTCCCAAATTAAATCCTTCTTTGAACTTTTGCATTCGGTTCCTGATATTAGATTTGTCAAACAAATCTTAAAAATATTGAATATATCTTTACTAAGAAACACACAATTTTTTGAAAATTAATCGATGATTTCCTATATTTGCATTTATGATATTTGTTTTAGATATCTTATAACTTCTTCGGGAATACAGAAAAAAATTACGGCAATGGTTAAGGAATTACATTAAATCTTAACGGGTGCGTCGGAAATCGCAAAATTGGAAAATGCACATGTAATATGAAGATAAACGCACGAAATAGTTAAATAAATGCTAGATTTTTTAAATGTTCGCAACAATAAATAAAATTAATAACACTCATATCAAACCTTGTTATAGGATCCGTACCCTCCCCTACCCCACCTTCGTTGTTTATGTTAAAACGCCGCAATCCGTAGTTGGGCATGGACCGGTAACTTTTTTAGTGCACGGGTACACGATCTTCAAGTACATGCGGGTACCCGTATAAACACGACATATAAAAGAAATCATGTCGTCCGAAACTAAAATAAGTACAATTTGGAATGCCGCATATGAACAGACGAAATGCCATCTATACATAGTTACATAGGTTAGAGAATGTCATCTATGAAAAGGCACTTCTTGAAGTAGCACTTTGATAATTCACTTAAACAAGCAGTGGAATGTTTAAGCGTAAAACACCCATTAACACTCTCATTTTTCAATTTAACCCCCTTTTTTGCTGTTAGTTAGTTATGTTTTCTCGTTTTACCAGCTATCCAACAAATATAATTTCAAAGTAAGAAGACGAGCACCGCAAAATCAGTTCTTAACTAAAGTCGTCCTATGGTTTAGAATAATGACAAACCGACTCGTTTTCACAATGTATAAGAAAAAGACTGGTAAATATGGGAACTTTACAAAAAAAAGATATCTATAGAAAATCTACGCGGCGAAAATTGTTTTTACCATTTTATGGTACTTCAATCCATACAAGGTAAGTTTGTTATCATTAACTATTTATGGCTGTTGTTGGTTGACAGTGCAAATCATTTTTGTATCTCGATTATCGCTTAAAGCTTTTACTTCCTTGTACATCAATTCAGCAGAAGCGGTTTCCGAAGAGCTATCAATTCACAATCACAAAATGATAATTGGCGAATACGTTTCCTTATTGCCAATTTCAGTGTTAATGAAAACATGATTATGACCACTTGTTGGCACATTCTTAGATCCTTACTAAATCTTCACAACGAAATTGAATGTGAAGACATTGTTATTATAGGCTATTAATTTAGATAATACTATTATTACAGAACATAAACAACCTGTTCACACGAGGAACATGGTTGTACTATTTAACGTTTTTTAATTGGGTTCCAAATAAGAGCAAAAATATTTCGGGTTAAACTATTAATTTAACATGATAACATTTACACGAAGGTTATCGATTACGTTCTACTGCATTACAGTAGTCGACTTAGCTCATTTCTATCAAGTTTGATTTTTGGATACCAAGCTAGGCAAGTTGGTTTTAAACCGACGCTGTGGTTACCCCAACAAACAAAACACCATACCCTCCCGCATTATCGCGCCAAAGATAGTTACTTAGCAAATGTTGACATAAGCAAGTTTTTCATTTTAATTTGTTGTACAATGTCTAAACGGTTTTAACTAACGTACGTGATGAGGTTAGCTTCTACTCAAGTACATTGTCTTTCAATAACACGCTCGTATAAGTTGTTTTTTATTTTCTTACTACATACTCCATACTCGATTCATCACCGTACAAATGATGTTTGCGTTATTATCATCCTCGAGTTCATTCCTTTACAGCAACTTACTCGATTACGTTCATTTTATCATCATACCCAACTATGCCCTCTCAGTCATTATACGCTCTTTTCATTGCCGTACTTGATAACACTCGCCTGACTCGATTACGTTTGTTTCATCATCGTATACGAATACACTCTATGATGTCAACGTTCTCGATAATGATCGTATCATTATCGTAAAAAGCGTTTTGTACTGTTTAAAGAAATCAGTGCTTACAATGGGACTACAGTTAACATGAATAACGTATGTTCGTCTTAGAGGATATATCATTACTTTTTTTTATACAATAATGTTTTTTTTATATTAATTGTTCCCTAATTAGTAATATTCTTTCAACATCTCAAACAATCAACAAAGAGTAGCTACTGAAGCAAGTATTATTTTTTGGATTTGTATATCGTAGGCTTCTCTTTCAATTTATTGAATATAAATTCAATTTTAAAGTAGTAATGTTGCATGGGCATGGGTTCGTTCTAAAAGAATATGTTCATGTTATAAATAAAGATCTTAATCTAATGTTTGGCATAAAAAATGCCTCACTTTTTGTTTCAGCCTGTCTTGACTGAATACAATCACAAAAATTATAGAGAAACTTAGAGATTATTAATAGCCATATATATATATATGCCTGATTGAACATGGAACAACAAATATTACATAACCCAATGATCAAGGCAACGTGTGTTTGTATTTTAGAAAGTATGTAAATTGACAACTGAGTTAAAGTCTAAGAAACCCTTAATTCTGTATTATTCAAATATGGAATTGACGCTTTCAGAACGTCCCTTGATATTTTGCTTTGAAACGTTAATATATTTGCTATTAGATTACCACCAAATGCGATGTGTCTGTTTTATAATACAAATATATCCGGAATGTATGGAAACAAGTCTAATGTTGATTTGTTGATAAGAACAAAACGCTCGAATGTTAAGATACTTAAGATGTATTTATGTATTATAATAACCTTCTTCTCGGGACACGTTTTGGTCACAGTTATTTCATGTTAAGAAAACATTTACCCAAACAGTTCTGATGGGTGAGACTAACTGCATCGACCTTAATGTACGGCCACACAATCTGATGAAGTCCGAGTGACAAAGTGATTTATGTCAAAGGAAATCATAGTTATACCGTGTAGCAAGCCTCAACGTTTAAACAAAATCTACGGCTATCATATCATGTATGAGAAATTATATCGAAAGCATGCTTTAACCTAACAACACAGATTGTTTTGCATTTAAAAATACATAGCCATAGCTTGAACCTGAACATTTTTGTAAGGAAAACATACAAAGCTATTCGTAAAGCAATTTAAGCTACATGCCTATCCTGTAAAGTAACACACTCTTAAGTGTAAAAAGTAAAAGACGTCGTAAATATTATGAAAATGTCCCATATCTGTGCAAGTCTATTTCTTTTAAGCTTACAAAAGGAACGTTAAAAAATTCGTGACATCACTTTTAATTACCAGGATGTTGTTTTCTCTTTAAACATATTTTGACCTGATGAGATTGTAGAATAACATAGTTAAAACCTGAAAGAGAATGTCTGTTAAAGGCGAAAACATTTTTAATCGTGCGAAAACACCTATGATCGACCTGTCGATATTTGCAGTTTAGTCTCAATATCCTATATGACTTAGGAGCGGTAGTGGTGTCCCCTGCGTTAGGCAGATTTTGACCAAAACAGACATGGTAGGTACATTTTTCATGTCTACTTTCATCTCTCTGCTGAGTTTGAAGTATGTTGACATTGTTTGCTGCTCGCATACGTTGTCTGTAAGGCGATGAACATTGTTCTTCAAAACAGGGTTATCATTAGATTGTTGGCTACTAGGAATGCCAGTTTACTTTGGATTTATTTTCAGTGAGGAAACTAGTAAACCAATGCAAATAATACTCATAATAATTAAATTCTGTTTTTTACTGATTTGTTTAAAAAATAAAAAAAAATAAAGTCTCACCCAGAAGACCCGTAATATATTCTTGACATGTACAGTCATTATTGCAACATATAAACGTTATGCCTTACTCTTTCTATTTTTCCAAATTATAATCTTTTTGCAAATTTAAATTTTGAAATTAAAGAAAGGTGGTCTTTGAAATAAGGATAGTCATATCTAAAATGCGAATAAATACATAAAGATCAGGTGGGATGTTTAGGAGAGGTAATTAGAAATAAAATATCTAATAGGCTCAAACATGTATCGATGTGGTCCATGAATCTCTCTTTGATATAAAGCACAAGCGATTGACTCGCCAGAAATTAAGATAAAATATAAAGATATAAAGTAATGTGTTTTGAATCTCTAAATTTTATTTTATAAATAGACACTTTGTAACGCAAACCTTAGTTATGAACTTCCTCGAGTGCTAACTTGTATTTTTATCAAAATTATTCAATTAGTTTATTACATTTTGTATTGATTGGACGCCATAATACGTTTTATGGTTTTATGCGCATCTAAATCAAATCAAATTGAATAATATTTTAGTGCGATCTGATTGATTATTAGATTAAAAGCAAAATTCATGGCAAATATATCAAACTCTGACTAAATATTGCAAACTCGATCCATTAAATACACTACCACGAACTTGGAAAATCTCGGTAAACGAGCATTAGTTTTGTCGAATACCAGAATGCGACGATTTGGTAATTATCATCGCGATCAGTCCATCTTAATGTTCATTGATTCACCAGATACAAAATGATAATAATTCCGTAAACACTGGCTTCTCAGGTAGAAATAACACCAAAGCCCGCATTGAAAACTATAGTATTTGCACTACTAAGTTTAACACTATAATTCGAATTTGGCAAAAAAATGGAACTTTATATGTCGTGTTTTACTGTACGATAACGTTGGATTAAAATTGACGCGTCCTTGCTGTTATTATCTAGTTTGTTAGCTGACGATTAAGATAAGAATAGGTTGGTGCAGTAGATGGATAAAGTTTTTCTATCAATGCGAAGCAGTTTATCACTTTCCCAATTCGCGGCACTAACCTGTTATTCTACTTAATATCCTGCCTCATATCTGTTTCATATCATATGCGTCATTTAAACCAAACTTATCTGTCTACATGGTTTGATGCTATTCTATTTATTCTATTTTTGTGATCTGGTAGGATTGTATATGAGTGACAGGTTAAGATTATTATCGATTGTGTTTTGTTTCTGCTTTAAATATCAATAAAATAAATCGCTTACGATTTGATTATATTCAAATAACATAATGGATTGATAGCACGAGCATGCAATACAAGTTGATGTTCGATTATCTGATGATAAAATCCACAATAAACGAAACAGCCCAAACATTAATATTAACAACTTCAGAGTAGACTAGTTGGGTGTTAGTTTTATATCCCACGGCAAACATACAGTTATTACTTTATAAAGGCAATTATTCTACACAACATTGTTCAGCTCCAATATTTTAGGAAACGGCACAAATCACTTAAAAATCGGTGAGCACTTTTGCCTTTATTTTGCCTTTATTCATATGTTTCATGCAAAGTGCTACAACTACCATTGAACTCTTTATCACTTGTCCCGACACCTATAATTTCTGACTTGTTGTTTTCCCGATTCTCCTTGCATTTTACCTTACCACATTAACATTTAAGGTCAATTGTACATCATGTATCGATATGACATCTTATCATATATTTTTTTTTAAGAAATGGTTAAAATGAACGTTAACATTTCTGCTTGAAAGAGAATGTTCAAAATAAGCTTTTGATCCTTCAAAGTCACTTTCTTTATGTTTGGGACCTTTAAAATGAAACCACAAATACTTCATAACGCGATATTCCAGAAAGCTATCAAAAAATACACAAACATGTTCTCTGAGAAAATTTAATATTGGGTAACTTAAACGTCTCCGTGGTTTTGCCGCCAAGTCATTGTGTCTAATATGCAATTTCGTTAAATTATCAGAGAATCTCTTCAGCGATTATTTGGGTATAAAATTAAAAAGATTATAGAAATAAGGATTTATAAGAAATTGCCTGACGTTATCTTGTTTAAGAACAAAATCCCCAAGTTTTCAAGGTATCAGAAGCTGAATTATTTCATTCGATGCATTTGTAAAGATGGTTTTGTAACCTGTAGCTGCATTTACACCAATGTATTTTCTTATATGGTTTCAATTCTTGATAAACATACCAATTATTTTTATATATATTTAGTAATTATGCACTGTGCTGTTTGTAGAGTTTTGTGCTGTTCTATGTTTCTTGTTTGTGATTTTGTGTTCTATGTATTTGGCGTTTGCCCATTGCCACTAAACCGGGTTTTATTTAAACTTTTTGCTACTGATCATGTTTCTGTAGCTTCTAGTACTCTTTCATCTTATCAGTATTTGTTAACCCACTTGAAATTGCATGTTTAGGCATATTTATTTCATCAGTTCCAGGGAAACATTCAGCTAATGAAAGGTTTAGTGATAAGATTTATTTTTCGAGAGATCCCATTATTCTTAAAGTTTAGTGGCTACGTCAGTGACAAAATTGCAGATGTGATTAACGTTGAAACATAGTTCTACCATGGATAATCCTTACATTTCTTAAATAAAACCTTCAACTAACATGTACAAATATCTTTGAATTGAGAAATACGTTTAAACATACTAAATATTTTATAATCACTTGTCTAATTGGGTCAGCCTTGACTATTGAATTATAAATGGGAAATTTAATAACGTTTAACACGATGCCATTTCTAATGCTTTCCGAGTGGACTTCATCGATTATAGGAACAGCTATGTTCATCGACAAAGATGTCCGCACGAAGGGCATCGTCAGATATGTGAAGACAG
Organism: Mya arenaria; assembly: GCF_026914265.1. Classification (NCBI taxonomy): domain Eukaryota; kingdom Metazoa; phylum Mollusca; class Bivalvia; order Myida; family Myidae; genus Mya; species Mya arenaria. Next base: position 43,359,117 of record NC_069124.1, on the reverse strand, counting down.
AGTTGGTTTTACAGAATTTATTCAAATAATATTTGACAATACATTGAATACAATCAGTAATTGCAAGTAATACAAATCGTGTATCGTTAGTTGAAGCTTGTACCAACTACTTATTGCAAATGCTACCTACACTATCAAGTGACAATATCGCCTCTCGAATATTACTGATTTGATTTACTGGAATATTGATATGATTTTGCAATGATCAACAATGTTTAAAATGGAAGCAGTTAATATTTCAAAATGTATCAATTCAAAGTGTTGTAATGATGATTTAAAACACACTGTTGCCATTCGTGAGCCCTTCTTAATCACCAGCGGATTAAGAGGAGGGGTGGGCACCCTACCCCCTCCCTACATTTTTATGTGTGAACATGTTATACCAATGTCGTGAAAAATATATATTCAAGGAATTACATTCGAATACACCATTTTAGACAGAATAGTCAGATCAATTTTGGAAAGATTCCAATATACTTCTTTCAATACAAATATGTTCCGGTTCCCGGGAAAGCGGCGCAGGACCAACGAAGCCAGAGAGGAATGCCCAGATTCCCGAGACATGGCGACAACGCTGTAACCAGAAGGTTATAACCAATCAAAGCGGCAACATCATATCGGATGTTTCATTGTAATCCCATAGGTATATCCTTGCATAGCGAAACACGAAGTCGCAGGCAGCTTTGTAACCAGACAGGTATACTTAAGTACATAGCGACAACTCAATTTGAGTTGCATTGTTATGAGACAGGTACAATCTGTCATAGCGACAAAACGATGTCGGGGACGCATTGAAACCGGACTTGTAAACTTATTGCAAAGACATAATTTCAGAAAGAGCAATGATACAAGCCAGGTATACTAAAACAATGAGAACGCACAATGTCAGAGCGTGCATACAAGACTGGTATACCTAAACTTTACGACAAGATGATGTCAAATGGTGCCAGACAAAAATAATCGGAAATAGCGACACCACGATGTCGGATGATGTATGGTCACACACCATAGCGATAAAACGACGTCAGAGGGAACATAGCAACGAGATAGGTTTGTATAGACATCGCGTCAACACCATCTCGGAGGGTGACAAATAAAAAGACACGTACAGTCAGACATAACAACAACTAGATGGTTATTGTTCACTTAGGTCACATTTAAAACAATTTAACTTTAATTTAATAATTCACTTTGTAAGTCAATGCGCCACATTAAATAAGTATTTCCGGTTTAAATATAGACTGACCTTATGGTGTCTCTTTAAGTGTTGATATACAAATACAAGTTTTTTTATTTCAAGGGTGGGTGCGGAAACAGTCAACTTAAATCAGAAAGAAAATAAACTAAAACATGTCCCATATTATTGTACGCTTCTCTTAGAATAAGCCATTTGTCAGACAAGTTATGGGTAATTTAAATATAAGACACTGCGCAGTGCTGAAATAAAACATTTCTGCTTCTGACAATTTATCACACTCAATTAAAAGTACTTGACGTGATCCGTAGCAGTAAAGATGTTAAAAAAGTAGGAATACACAGAACGTTATTTAATTTGGGACGCATTAATCATTTTGCGTATTACTTTGTGTGTTTTCCCATTATTTAAATAGTAGTAGAATGCCGGTTCTGGCTCATTTAAAAAAAAAATAACCTCATTTTTCATGTTGTAAGTGACAAAATGAAAAAATGAAAACAAAAATTGAAAAAAAGGGAAAAAACACACGCGGTCTCCGTTATGACCCTTAGAACCTCCCCGATCCCGTACGTGATTAACCACCGTTTACGAAGTAGATGACTTTTGCTGATTCTGGCGCTATTTTACAATTGTACCAACTTCATTGTTTAATATTGCTGGCAAGCGGGTACTACCGATTCTGGAGCTTTTTGACATTCGTATCATCATGGTTCAAACCTAAAAGGGATCGACATTGTTTTATTTATTTATTTTCATTTCAACATGAACCACGATTAAGGTAAAAAATTGAAAATGAGCCAGAACAGACTGCATTTGATTAACACGTTAATATTTTATAAATCAATCATTAGTGTAATGTGCTCGCTTGATAATAACTAAACAAATTTGAGTCCGTAAAATAGAAACCGCTTCAGATTGAGCAACGTCTCCTTTAACTTTTGCATTTAAAGCTTTAGAAACACTTTGTTGCCTTATCTAGAGTTTCAGCCGATTTAACATTGCTAACAATGTTCCTTCCGAGAAATTGCGCATCATTACTCCGCTCTTCTACTTTATTCAGCTTATCTTCTGCAATCTTAATTTACTGCTCTTTAGTGGCTTGAAAAACGGTAAAAGAGGCTACATTATCCAATAACCTTCAATCAGGTTATCATGCATTACACGTGATTAATGTTGTTGATATCCTAGAGCCGATACTTTTTCCCGATTGTTTTAAACGAATGTATTTGAGAACGACTTTAAATTTTCCAATTACAAATAGCGCAAGATTCGCTTTTTGCAGTTAACGATATTTGTCTGAATTAATGATTGCACTCAAATCCTGAAATTAGATTTGTTCAAGAATCTCCTTCAATTATTTTAAGTATCTCTTAACAAATAACTCCTAGTTTGTTTCTGATTAAAGAATCAGGAATTTATTACGTCATTTCTTCTAATATGGTATTTTAATATCCCTTTGAGAAAAGAAGCAAAACCAACGTGTCGGAAATTTGAACTAATGTTAAAACTTGTCAAATTAGCAATAAAAGACACGAAATAGTTAATCAAAGATCTAGATGTATTAACTCATTGCAACAATAAATCAGATGATATATATTCATTTGAGGCCATGCCAATGTCTTCCCCTAATCATTTTTTGTAGTATCCCTGATAATGTATTGACGGGAAGAAATTTTCTATTCGGGGACAAGATCTGAAATTACCCGAGGGTTCCCGCGTACACGTATATTTCATGCCACAGAATATACAAGTCATATGGTAGTAAGTGTGTAGTTTGAAACAAACAAAATACGATTTGAAAGTTTATTCACCGTTTGTCATATAAAAAGATGAAATACCGTCTCTATCCATGTGACCTCAAATACAAAGGTGAGAGAATGTCATCTACAATAAAGCATATTATAAAGAATAAACAACAACATCGATTCACATCACCGAGCAGGAGGGGAAAATTGACTTAAAAAATCCAGAGTACCAAACATTAGATGGTTGTTATGTTTCAACATTCGACCACTGTGCTTGTTTTTGTAGTTTTTTATATAAATATTGCTGTATTGGTCAGGTATTTTTTTCTATACAAGGTAAGTGTGTGTATACCACGTGATTAATTACGTCATATATGCTACGTCGGCACATTCACACACACTGGTTTTAAACCTAACATGCACACACGAGTCAAAATACACAAATTAATCAAACTATAACTGTCCGTATGTACTGTATGTCTAATAAATTACTTATGTTTGCCTTGTCTATCAGTCATTCTTATGAAGTCATTTATCAACATTGTCTGTTTCAAAATTGTTTTCCAGAAAAGAATATACGTTCTGAAGTCATGCCGACTTAGTCAGCCCGATCACGCATGAAACCTGCCTGTTGCATAGAAAAACACTCACTGAACAATATTGCAGCTCAATAATTATGAACCAGTGGTTTTGTATAAAAGTCCAATCGAAGGCATTTGAAATGGGAATGGGCGTGCATATATTACCAAATACTGCATTGTAAAAGTATAGAAAAAGGATTAAAACAGTAAAAATTTGGAGTTAGAATCATATAATTGTAGATTAGCAAATGGTGTACTTAAAATGCATGTCTGAAATGTTGCTAGGATAAGCTTAGTATTGGTTTTCCTTTCAATAAAATAATCGTTTCAACTAAGTAGTAATTATTATTTTTCTGAATGCATCCTGAATGACCCCTGTAATAATCTTACGCATGTAATAATGTGAACAATAATACAATGAAAACAACAGGGACAAGCAAAGTAGTCTAAATTAGATTAAATGTTTAAAGGCACAAGGCAAGTGCGCAAACTACAATGGGCGTGTGGCACAAGCGTATAAACAACAAATTCATAAATGCGAAAAGCACCAATAGACCACATACGCATCAATATTGTTTTACCAGTAGATGATTGATTCACAGCTTTGGGACGGTAATTAAACAGGAGTTCAATGAAACACAGTCTACGGAGTGCTTATACTTGTTTATATGGCCATAACCTCATACTTTGACAAGGCATACAAATGAAGAAACAGTTTCTTGAAGCACCAGTTTTTTAACCAATTTAAAAATGGGGCTTCCAATTTAAATTTATCTGATACCAAGAGATGATCAAATACTTTCTACTGTATTATCTTCGTCGATTTAGCTCTTCTTTTGTCAAATTAAAAGAAGTTCAAATTTCGTTCAGTATTAAAAAGGTTCCATTTCATTAATATTATAGCGAACGTTCTCTCTTAGCACGTCTTGATATCGCTCATTCCACCAATGAACTGCCCTATGTTCAATCTCATCAATGTGTTTGACTCTTGAGAACACCTTTTTATCAATTTGCATTTTAACATTTCTTCATCCTTAACACTCGCTTCTTACTGGCTTCAATCCTTCTCAAGGCGTATGTGAGTTTGGTTGGAGGAAACACGATAGACAAGATGGTTTTCGTTGAGTACTCCGGCTATCCCCTTATAACCATACTCTCGTTACATCGTACACTCGAATATTACTAAGCAACAGTTGATACAACTTTCTTTATGATTGTAATAAAAAACAAAGTCCTTAATGAAATACCATATTATGCCTGTGTTATCACCTTGTAAAGACTAAGCGCGTCTTCAACACCGTAATCGAGTAGTAAAGTTCTTGACTACTTTCATCTTAATATCATACTTGATAGCGCTCGCTTCAACGCCGTACTTGATGATGATTGCTTGCCCCTGTAGTTTTAATTTTATCATTTACCATTGTACTCGAGTACGATCAACTTCATCAAAATACCTGATAACGTTCACTTTATTATGGTTCTTAAAAACGCTCGCTTAGTAATCGTGCATTATTATGCTCGTTTTCATCATTGTTTTGGATATAACGTGCTTCATCATTTGACTCGAAAAGCTCTTTTCATTATCGAACTCACGTTACCCAAACCTACTGTTTTATGAAAAGAATCAGTGCTGACAAAACATTTCGATAAAATTTGTTTTCTAGCTTTATTCATAAAAGATCTAGAACTAACTGCAAAGGTTAACCGACGTACTTTTAGATATCGCACACTTTATTTTCACTTTCTTCAAACATGTCAATTCTAAATTTCTAATTGTGAATAGTGTGGTAAAAATGAACATTTCGCACTCGGATAAAGAGTTGTATGGCAGATGGAGATGACTTTGTGCACTTTATATGTCAGAAAAGCTTCTAAATGGAAACACAGACACCAACTAGCACGATGAACAACACAAATACTTACTTCCAAGGTCTTTCGGAAATACAACAGGGCGATACGATCGTCGGGTATGACTCAAATATGGAAAAGGTTATGTTCGTAAAAAGCGATTTTTGACTAGAATACGAAAGTAAAGTTTATTTACGAGAAAAAAGATTAGAAATGTTTGTTATGAAGTATATTTTGTGTTATCATATATAAAGGTGATGTGACGATGATAGCTATTTAGCTTTCTTTAGGGTTATGTTTGAGCGAAAATAGGCAGAAATTGTTAAAAAGACATTATGTTTATCATTTGTGTTTACATTATATGAAAGTGTAGTTGTATATGGATAAATAAAGTTTTGTTATATGTGTTTGTTTTTAATATGGAGGGGGGGGGGGGAAACATGGCAAGTATGAGGAATAAATTCCCTATTGAATAGTTGCAAGACACATGCAATTTTGAACGGTGTGAATGTTCGCTGGTAGGCATTTTAATGTTTATTTACATCTTATTTATACAAAACAGTTTTGGAACCGGTACTTTTGCTACTGTATTCAAGTGTGGCTTTGGCGCTAAAAAAACTTCACTTGATATTTTGCTTCTTTATATTTTAAATAAAATAGAATATACATATATCAGATTTGAACCTCCCAAGCAGGCAAAATAATGATGAAATTACATAAATATGCAAACAACGAAACAGTGCTACGTAATCAATGTGTTCGTACAAAAGGTTCGTACTAATAGAATTCCATCCATACAATAAGGATTCAACTTTTTTTATCAATACCTTAACGCTTAAAGCCTATTTGGTATGTAGACTTAACATTGCACCATATTAACACTCAAGGTTACACGTATTATAATATTGTTGCAACAATAAAATAGTTTTCTTTCATGCTTTATGATGAAATATGGGGTTTTAACAGTGAAATAACAACATTTTCACTGCAAAATAAGGAGTGAAAATATCAAATTTCAGAACTACTTTTAAATTCCTTTGTTGTTACATGTACTTGCTTTGATCAAAGCAGAACACTGGACTTCAGTAAATTATGTAAAAAAATGTTAAAAAAAAAACAATAAAGAAATATTTTATAGATCTAAATAAATATAATTGGAAATTAACAACTTACCGTTTATTACCGGTTATCCCGTTTATCAAACATTTTACTGATCTTTGAAGCTGAATGTTCGAACATTTGCTTTCATACCAAACAAATTACAGACAAAAACAACTGTTCGAACATAAATAAAATTTTATATCATCGTTCAAATGTATTTTGAACTGTTAACCGTTGTAGTACGTAAAATGAGCTTCCTGGAGAATTCACACAACAATTTACAGATACTGTGAAATCATTAATGTTCGTGGGGCATTAATGTTCGTGGTTTTCGTGGGTTGGGTGATCCACGAATTCAAGATCCCACGAAATATAAACCCCTTTATTCACTTTTTCAATTGCCTTGTTACGTACAAACTCTAGTATATTCTTTACAGAGGTCGCAGTATACAGTGTTAAAACCTGTCTCACTGTACAACTTACGATCATTATTCTGTTAATATATTACAACTGCCTTTAACAAAAAATGAACCAAATCAATTAAATGTGTTTTATGCAGCAAATGACAGTTATATGCTGTGCATGAAAATCTCCATGTTTACAAGATGTGCGTGATAAGTGTCCATACTCGATTGTTTTTATTTAATGAAATAATTAATCGATTATTAGTATATTGAAGGTTACTAAGCACCGAACGTGACAATATACGCACCTTTTCGGTGTTTTCACAGTTTGCAATGGCTTCCCCTTTCTGTATTTATGATCAGAGTACATCTTCTTTTATTACCTTTAATTCCCAATTAAATCGATAAGTGACATGGGTATATGCACTAATTGGCATTTCGTACCACATTAGCGAGTATCATAAACCGAGTGACGTAGAAGACGGAAATCACGGGCCAGCGCGTGGATATTATGCAGACGATCTAGGACGAAATGAAAATCCACGAATTCAAGTACCCACGAAATTGTTTTTTTTCGGCAAACCACGAAATTTCATGCCCACGAACATTAATGATTTCACAGTAGATCCGATATTTTTTACCCCACCCACGCCTCAAAATGTGTCAACAAACTAGCGTGACATTTACTCTTTATCTGGAAAACAATCATTTTAAAGCGAAACAGACTGGTCTCTGACAGTAAGATGACCGAATATTAACTTACTATAAAAACACGCGTACATGCAGTCTTAAACTAAGAAGAATGGTTAAAATCCAATGAGTATCCACATTTGTTTTGCTGACACATTTGACCTTCCAAATTTTCATTCTTTAAATCGCGGCGTAGTAATTTGGTTATGTATTCATGCCCATCTTAAAATAAAAAGTGATTTCATTATTTTTTGGAACACATGTGCACTAATAATACTTCATTGTTTACTGTTCATAAAACTTTGCAATAAAAAACGAGCGAATATTAAGCTATAAGAATGAATAGCAGAGAACTATTTCTCAGCAAACCGAAAGTAGAAAAGTTGACAGCTATAATTATGCATGAGGGGCGCCCCACGGGTAGCGGCGTAAAGCCCACCCTTTTCAAAAAGGGGGTAATTTAGAAATAAATAAAAAAACAAACAAATAAAACCCCGAAAATGAGCATAAAAGAAACAGAAAATTTGTTTATTTCAGTGTAAGATCGTATTTAATTTCACTCGTGATCATAAAAAACTACATTTTCACTCGTGGCTTCGCCACTCCTGAAAATATGTTTTTCTATGACACTCGTAAAATAAAATACGATCTTACACTGAAATAAACAAATATCCTCTATATTTTTTTTTTAAAATAAAAGAAAGGTTTTGTTGAAAACAGGTTATTCACATTTCAAATATCCGCATCAATACACAAACAGTAGGTGACATTTATTGGAGAAGTATTCATAAATAAAACATCAAATTGACACAATCATTACAAAATTGTTTATTGAGGTGCATGTTTCTTTTATGTATATAAGAGTTGCACAAGCAATTAAGGAATCTTCTCAAATTAAGACTCTCAGACGGTTTATGCGGAATGGAATAATCTACACTGAAAACTAAAAGATGAATAGATGAATACACAATACAATTAAATATGATATACCTGTTTTCAAAGGTAAAGTGAATGTGTTGTAAATCTCTACATTTTGTGTAAATATTTGCTTCGCAAACATCCGTCAATAATGCCCACAACTGCTAACTTTTAATTATACGAAAAGTAGTAAAATAATGGAATTATATTTGTATTGAGTGGAGGCCATCAAACGTTCCTTTGTTTGCGCAACAAAATCAAACAGATTTGAAACATATTTCAAGTGCGTTTCGATTAATTGTTAGATGGAAACCTATGAAATGCACAGCCAATATATCAAACTCTAACTTAATATTGCAAATGAATAGAATACCCTTCACCTTACGGTCTCTGCCACTTAATCCCCTTAGTGGCCGTTTTTGTACCAATCAGTGCAACTAGTACACTGATTATAAAATACGCTTCATTATTTCATCGACGTTCTACTTCCAGTTCACTAAGCGATTGAAACTCAATTTTAAACGTGATGGATAATTTCACCTCTTTTATCTTCCGCTGTGTTTGTATTATAAATATTGATTTTTAAGTCCATAAAACTGCTTAGATTGCAAACGAGCTCAAGGAGGTAGCCACTAAAGCAGCAGTTAGATTTGATTGCTGCGAAACGAACTTTATGATACTAAATTGAACATAAAGTTGAATTGTAAATGATAAATTATCAAGTCATCAGCAAAGATGGCATACAATAAAAGGAAAATTACATCAAGTAGCACCCTACAGTCTTTGATCCTTTTTTGTTTTATACCTTTATTTTGTAGTTTATAACCGTATAAAAGTCAATTTTAATTTCTGAATTTCTTTATTGGCCACAACACACTTAATATAAAACTAACTTTATTTTAATCACGATACCCTAATAGTTTAATGAAGATCTATTTAAACATTTGGCATAATAAAAACTGCGATACAAAGTATCACAGCGGGCCCACAAACAGATCTACCATGTAAATATTTTGAAGTTGGTGATGGCTGTCGAGTCAATGCTATGAAGGAATTAAAAGAGACCTATTTTGGTAAAACATTAGTCTATGCACAACTACAGATTATATTAAACACTTCTTCCAGGTTTCAGAACAACTATTAGTTTTACAGGGGACAAAGTTTTGTGACAGACAGACAGCACTAAATCAATATGTCTCTTGCTTTCTCGGGAAAAGACATAAATAAGGCAAACCAAAGTTACAGTTCTTGCACAAGCACAGCTGTAACAATTTTTTGTTATACCCCCAACAAACGAAGTTTGAAGGGGGTATATTGGAGTCACCCTGTGGTCGGTCGGTCGGTTTGTCGGTCGGTCCGTTGCAATTTACCTTGTCCGGAGCATAACTTAAAAACTACTGGATGGAATTGGATTAAACTTGATACAATGGTAGAGCATAATGAGAGGAAGTGCAGTGTAATAACCATAACTCTATTCTTGCTTATTGCTGAGTTATTGCCCATTGTTACTTTTTGTTTGTCCGGAGTGTAACTTGAAAAGTACTGGATGGAATTCATTGGAACTTCATAAAATGGTAAAACACAATAATAGGAAGTGCAGTGTTCAAGAACCACAACTCTACTTTAGCTAATTACTGAGTTATTGCCCTTTATTTGTTGTTTTTGCTGTCAATTTAGTTTCCAGACATTAACTTGTAAACTACTAGATGGAATTTATTGAAACTCCATACAATGGTAAAGCACAATGAGAGGAAGTGCAGTGCACAAGAACCATAACTCTGTTTTAGCTAATTACAGAGTTTTGGCCTTTAATACTTTTTTCTTGTCCCGAGCATAACTTGAAAACTATTGGATGGAATTTAATAAAGCTTCATACAGTATTAGATCATAATGAGAGGAAGTGCAGTGTACAGGAATCGCAATTCTATTTTAGCTAATTACAGAGTTACTGCCCTTTGTTACTTTTTATTGTCCGGAGCATGACTTGAAAACTATTGGATGAATTTAATAAAACTTCATACAGTGATAGATCATAATGAGAGGAAGTGCAATGTACAGGAACCGCAATTCTATTTTAGCCAATTACAGAGTTATTGCCCTTTGTTACTTTTTTTTGTCCGGAGCATAACTTGAAAACTACCGGATGGAATGTAATAAAACTTTTTACAATGGTACAGCGCAATGAGAATGAGTTCAGTGTACATGAATCATTACACTATTTTAGCAAATTACAGAGTTTTTGCCTTTTTGTGTTTTCCTTTCTAAATATGTTTATATAAACCATTACTTTTAAACTACTGGTATAAAAAAGTAACTTAGCTCATTTATAGATGGTCATAGGCAATCGTATATTCTGTGCTTCAGAACATTAAATATATCAGTATTAACATCTCAGTATTAGCATCACTGATATTGTTTAAAGCCTTTTTTCTAACTTTTAAAAACATAATCAAAAAATAAATAACTATTACCTATTGACGATAGACCATAAAATAAAGTTGTCATTTATAGGTTGGCTTTCCAAATAGTTGACTGCAATTTCATATCAGGGCGGCGTTCGGGGGTATTAATCACCTTCAGAGATAGCTCTAGTTTTTTCTTGGTACCCATTTTTAAATTCAGTAACAATTCTCTGGACATATAGTTACTTATATTGAAAATAAGTTTCAATAACATATTAGTTAAATCACTATGTAAATTGACACTAACAATGCATCAGAGTCAAGTTTTCATATATGTTACATTGGTCAGCTGAGGAATTGGTCAGTAACTTATCAATACGGCAGTATCAAGTTTCCCTAGAGCATACATTGGTCAGCTAAGAAATTGGTCATTAAATTCTAAATGAGGCAGTAATTGGTCATCTATATGCACTGAACCATGAAATGTAATGACCATAAAACAATTCAACACCCCGAGGGGCTTTGTGCGAAATGTGACAACACGCCTTTGAGGCTTAATGGACTGTACAAGTTAATGAACAAATAATAAATAAAAATGAAAATATTACACTTATTTCGCCATTAATGATTCATGCTTTATTTGTTACATCATATGAACATTTCATTAGCAACAGTTTGCCATGTTTTCCACAAAACAACTTCGAAATTAAACAGATTAAAGAGAAATACATTTCATTTAAAATGATCAATAATGGATTGGCAAACAACATTCTTTTTGATCGTTCTTTGATGTAGTGCAGATAGTTTTCCACAAGTTGTGAGGCTAACATTTAAAGCTACATTTACAATTAAAATAATTGGTTCAAACAATTGTAAATGAAACACCTAAAAAAGTAATTTAATCCGTGATATCTTCTCATCTTTTCACCAAACCAGCAAAAAAAAAATACTCGAGTCATTTTAATGAACTGCCATTTTCAATAAAAAAATACACAAACATCCGTCTTTACGTACACTTTTAGGAGTATTTAAAACGAAATAGTCTTAAAAAATCTTTAATTTCAAAACTTTTTTTCCTTCTTTGTCTGTATGGTCAGCAATTGGTCAGCAACTCTACTCTATTTCTATATCGTCAGCTAACTCGTCAGCACTTAAGTACGTGCTCAGAAACGTTCCGAAAACAAACGTACGAAAGAAAACTCTGTAAGAAAATAGACTGTGTCTACATTATTAATGTCAAAAGTAGCACCGTTTATTTAATGACGAGACAATCATTATGGTAATAACGACAACTCATGTATTCAAGGGAAAAATTGACTGTGTCTACATGTTCAGCTCAAAAGTACTTGATTTTTTTAGGAAAAAGAGACGCATATTTTCAACCAAGTCCTTAAGTCTCCATAAACCTTTTACTCACCACGTATTAAATATAGCGGGCCGCAATAAGCTACTTAAGCATGTTACGCTTCAGATCTTTCTATAAATTTTGGTCTGGATTGGAGATAAAACACATCCGGATTGAAGTATCGAACTTTCTCAAAAGAATCAACTTTGGTCTGCTGGAGCTTCGATCGCCTTAGACTGGGACAACGAGCATTTCGAATTGGCTGGTTCATGACATATTAGCCTTTTATAAAGACTGAACTTGTATTCCTTAAACGAACACAGACCAAAGCACCGTTAGCGGGTGCTTATCGTTTGTCTGATTTTGTCAGATCTGATTCTTGAATTCAAAAGCGAACAATTAACAATTTCCGAGTAGACTACCTTTGTCAAAAGCGGACAATTAACAATTTTCTAGTAGAAGTCCTTTGTGTTTGTTTAATTTACTCTAGGGAAACAAGAACCCGGTGTCATTATGAAAAGGGTTTTGAATCGTTATAAAAACCTTCAGATATAGTCTATGGTTTTGATGAGTTGATAATTGCCCCAATGGGAAGAAATATTGCCTTAGGGATAGTTACTTTCTCCCAGGGGCAATTATCAACCGAAAGCCATGGTCAACCATGTCTTAGCCTGTATAATATACATGTTTTGTCATTTGTTAATTAATGAAACAATATTTTATTCGCAGGAAGTCTTGGTGGTAAAAATATGAACCATAATTAACTGGCTTTAAATGGCATTACCTTTTTCAAATATTCACTAATTAGAAATCAAAATAGCAAACCTTTTCTCACATTTTTTTCGGAATAGGACGGCAATATTTCCATTTTTCTATTAGTGTACATCTGTTGATTTTGACGTTCATTTTAATATGTGAGCATAGCTAGGTCGATCAAGCCTAGCAGCAGTTTCATAAGAGTCTGGGCTGGAATGACCCTAGCTATTTGGGAATAATTACCATTTTTCAGCAGAAAAAGTAAAACAAAACATTTCGCAAAACCATTTCCTTGTTTTACTTCGTTTTGACCTTCATCGAATGTCAACATCCGGTACGGTTTCCGGTAGTACTCTCTACTGAAATACGGAAGGTGTCATTAACGGTAAAACTAATTTCACTTACCTTGCATCGATAATTCCGTTTTAATCCCTTAAAAGCTTTGCTTGTTTAAATATTTGCCTACCAGAGTTTGCTTCTTTAGGAAATGATGGCTGCATCTGCTTTGCTTATTTTGAGACTAACAATTGTTCACGATAGCTAACGTTTGCAATTTGGAGCCCCGCTTGCAGAGTATGTGCTACGATAAAACATAGATACAAAACAAAACAGTTTGCTTATGTTAGCGACTGTTAGCTTTAGTAAACCACAGGGCAAGTCGTTTACTGCGTAATGTTTGTCGTAAGCAGTCATTCGTATTAGTTATTGTATAGTACAGAACTATTGTACATATCTTTGCTTTCATAAATTTCTCTTATAACAAGAAATATAATCATACCAAATTTAAAGGGAATCGAGACAATATTACCCAAATAAACCAGACCTCTGTTATTGTCGATGAACATAATGGAGCTCTGATATTTGTAGCCCGACAGATCTTCGGCCATTACTAAAATTCAGTAAGTAATGCAGCGTTATGTCATTACTTTCACTTCAATACAACAGCGATCGCTGCCTTACTACATCCCCAAATTGTTGTGGTACTTGTAAATCAATCGAAGTAATTTGAAAGTTTTAAGTTTGCCCTTTCTTTGGGTAATTTAAGCTAGACGTGTAAACTGTATGTTTTTAAGCTTGGACTTTTGTTCTTATACATTTAAAATCTGCTTTCCGTTAAAAAAAGGATTTTGTGTGAAATGCCTTTTTTGCAAAGATTATACATGCAAATAAGTTTTTATTGAACGAAAAACATTTATGAGATATTTAGGCTCTGGACATGTTCTTTGAAACATTTTGCTTTTGTAAATAATAACATTTTGATTCATCAGAATAAAGATAAACAGTGGGCCGATTGTTCTGAATTGTGGCTATGTTAATAGAGTTGTTAACATCATTTTTTATTAACTTACAATTTTTCTGCTGTGGAAGTTCAATGGATACACTTGTGATCTGCGTTTTTTTTTAAGATTGCACCAGATTGGCGACATCTAGAAAATGATGTATTTGAATATAAGAGCATATTATAAAATAATTCACGTTTTAAAGTAAATAACAACCTCGAAAATCACGTTGTTAACTTTAATAAAGTTCTAAAAGGTAGGCCCCCATGGATACCAATTTCGATTATATATCCACGTTTCTTTCATTTTAAACATATTAACCAATCCCCTGAGCTCTCATGAACAGGGAAAATTGAAAATGAGAACACAAACCTCTCTGCGAAGGTAGTGTAGAGATTGACTCATAGTTAACTTTCGATGTTCATGTTGCAAAATATGTGTAAGAAATCAGCCAGACATAAATATGTTCTGTAAAGACAGGCGCGTGGCTGTCTATACGCGAGTACGCGGCTGAATCCACATGATTCTGACAACAAAAATAATAAAGGCCAGCCAAAGTTGCAGTATGCGTACTTGACTACATGATCCTGAAACTGTCCATTTTCCAGTACTAAAAAAGCACATCAGAACGCCCAGAATGCACCAGATTGCCCCGTTGTTTCAAATATTCCGATGGGACATGCCCCCGGACCCCCAATCATGAATCCACATGAAAAGAGGGCTAGCTCCTGGAAGATTGTCGGAATACAGCTTTTCGTATTTTTTTGACAAACGATCAAAACGCTTATAAACTATTTTTTTCAGAAGACAAGGTTACCTCGCGGTCTAAAATGGGAGGTAATTGTGTTTTTACTATTCTCTGTCGTGTTTATTCTGCGGCGTAAAATGCATATACGGGAAATTGAAGTTCGTGTACAAGGGCCCATAATTTCTACCTGTCCAATCAAAGGCAAATATATGACCATTATATCAGTATCTGTGTAAAACAGATGGAATCTAAATTTGAAAAGATGTTTTTATTTGTTTTGTATACAAACTGACATTGTACCTACGCGATATATCAAAAGCATGCTGTTTTTTTGCAAATTTACAATATTTATTGTTAAATATTCATATAGACCAAAGGTGCATGTAATATATCCGATTAACACATCTATCTGTTTAGAATTCGTTTATGTTGAATTCATTTAGAAGGTTTTTTGGTGGAGTGAAAGAATATTTAAAAGTTATAAAAAATAGTACAGTCAGGATTTAACGGCATTTAAGTCATACCATTGCAAAAAAAGTCATTTCACTTCTCATTTCAATTGATTCGTAAAAGTGTAACCTACCTCATTATTATTTGTTATGAATGTTCGTTTAATTAATCAAAATTCTGACTAAATAATGCTTCAATTATATGGGTAAGTAGGCTTCAAAACCTAACAATGGCACAATACGAAACTCTTACTTGTATTTTGGACATCTAAATAGCTTTTACTTTCAGCTCCACAGACGTTCCAGACAGATTAGATCGAACGCTGCCAAATATTGTCTGCTTGTATTTACTTATCTATATAAGGTAATTTGGCATTTTGCCTCTGATAACTTTCTCCGGCCGACCATCTCTCGCCCTTTGTATGCTCTCCTTTATATATACAAAAAGAACGTTGGTTCCATTTCTAATCACTCATCACTGTTGTACTTCACATAATACTGTCTGTATATAAAATTCAGATCAGACGGATTTAGGGCAGTGAACGAGCAGTTCATCTTGCAATTTGTCGTTGACATTTCAGTACTTCGTGATTTGCCAGCGAGAACTAAAGAAAACATGCTTCAGAGAAAGACACCTTTTTACAGCCTTCCAAAATGTTTAATGCCGATTTGCTTTAGTTGTCTATTTTCATAACGTGCATATATTGCAATACAACCCACAAGGCTTTGATCGGCATTATGGCTTTTTTGGCATTGAACTATAACAAGGGCTAACTATAACCGGTTGTCCGGTTAGCGCAATGATTAGCGCACTAGCTTCCCACCAAGACGACCCGGGTTCGATTCCCGGCCTGGGCGCATGTGAGTTTGGTTAGTGGTAGCCAAGCCGGACAAGTGGGTTTTCTCCGGGTACTCCGGTTTCCCCCACAACACAAGACCACACTCTCGCGCAACATCGTGCCAACGAGAGTGACTTAGTATAAGCTATCACAGCTTCCTTCACGATTGTTGTAAAATATATAATGTTTAAAGTAAGGGCACGTACTGTGAAAGAAAATAATTATCATAACCAACTCATGTTTATGAAGTCAATCACGTGTACGTGTTTTTGAATGTTAATACTTTGCTTTGGATACTTTGCTTTCAAAGGGCCGTGGTGTATCAACTGCGTTTGTCTGGTACACTAATTAGGTATCTATACAACTAAAATAACAAATGTAATCGTATGTTAGATATTCCGTTTTCTGTACAACACATATGACATATGGTATTTCCCTAAACTCTTGTCTGAAGCGTTGTTATCAATTCCTTTTAATCTTAACACTTTTATTTCTGGCATGTATATAATATCATTTATGGCGAATGTATTTAAGTGTTGCAGCTGGAATCAGTTATGTATTTATCTGTTGAAGATGGAATCTTAAATCATATATATGTGTTGAAGCTGGAATCTTAAATCATATATATGCGTTGAAGCTGGAATCTTAAATCATATATATGTGTTGAAGCTGGAATCTTAAATCATATATATGCGTTGAAACTGGAATCTTAAATTATATACTAAAGTATATGTTTTGATGTTGAAGCTGGAATCTTTAATCATATATATGTGTTGAGGCTGGAAACAGCGTATGACGGGTAGACTGTATGAATAGACAATAGTACTTATTAGTACAATTTTAATTCGTACATCTAATGTCAAATATGAAATTGATGACACACCAAAACCATTTTTTTTATATATTATCTGAAACAGAAGAAAAGAATAGTTATGTACAGAAATAAGTTATTATAGCAGAAATATCAAGAAGAATTCCTCAACGTTTCTAAAATAGAAAAGGCAGGTTTAAGTCCTTTACTGTTTTTTTCAATTTCCACCAAGAGGGACAACCATTGTAAAACAATGCAAACAAGCCCTGTAGCTTAAGATGTTAGCCATGCTCCTATTTAACGGCAAATAAATACTTAACGAGAGAAAACAACGCTATCAGAAAACAATCACATTAGTTCCATATTTCAAAATATTGTAATTAATTAATGTTTGGGTAGACAGCTCGACTCGATCAGTAATACTTGAGTGGGAATTCACTAGCGAGTGAAGATTATTTTATTATAACAACGACATCATGAACAAGATGCTTAAGACAGTGTAAACATGGTTAATAGGCTAATGAAAACTTGGACTAGAACGTGATACCTTCCTCCGGGGGAGTTTTATTCAAATCTGTTTTCTTCAGAATCAATGTGGGAAAACCAAAGTTCTACTATTGACCATACATTAACCATTTCCTTAACAAGCAAATGCGTACAAACGTTTTGAACGTGAATTTGTTTTCATTTAAGGATTGAAATATTTAGAAAGAGTGATTTTTAAAGACACTTCGAAGGCGTTTAATCTTTGTAGTCGAAATAAAATCATTCTAGAAGTATGGCATGTGTTAAATGCTTCTAGTGATCATCGTGTAATTTGCTTACTCATACCATTGAATATACCATGAATGACATATTTAATAACACTTACTTGCAAGCCAATACACACTTGTTTGGGTACGTGACGCCATTCGTGCCACTAACAGCAGCGTACTATCTCCTGCTAACAAAATTATCACAATTGCCGTCTATCTTCTTGGTTGCGCTTCTCCAAGAGCAGACAGTTGTCATGGTAAACAATATATTTACAATAACACAAACTTGTTTTATCTAGTTTTGGATATTTTTACTGTAAGGTTTATGGAATGATTTATAAATATGTACACTCGGTATAAGCCATTGGTAAACACATCCTGAAGGCAATTAACATTCATGAAGTATCAGCAGCGACTATGGCATTGAACATAATAATGCTTCTTTTACTGATCTATTGTGTTGATATGCCTGTGTTTATGTGATTTAATGAACATTATATGATAATTTACTACATAAATTTGGAAACTGAAAAAACACTACAGTCGTTGCCATATGTTTTGCCATTAATTCCACACACGGCTATTGATTTTGCACAGTTACCGTCATAGATTTTCGCCACTCCCATAAAATGTCAGTGGTAGACTAAGGTTGTAACGTGAGAACCATGTCTAAACATAGTTGTGTAATGTCAGATTCGTTAATGGTGATGATTTCCAAATGATGTTTTAGCTAGCAGGAAGAACTTTATCATAAAAGTAATTTCAAAATCGGAAATATAAATAATTAAAAGGACTGATCGCATTAATTTCGTGACACTGCGAATCGTGTATTTTGCTAGTATTCTCTAACAACTGAATGCCCAAGAAATGCCATCATCGCTTCATTCGGTGAAAAGTTCAAACACTAATTTTCCTTCCAAACTACACTTGTTGTTGAGTACGCCAGACCATCTTTACCACCAAATAGGAAAGTACCATTTCGTATACATACAATCACACTCGCCATTATTTTTTTCTTGGCCATGCCTCTGCTAGAACACACAGTTGTCGGGTTGTTTCATAGTGGCACTCCCTTAGACACGCTTCATCCGCAACGCCACAAATGCTTAGCAGCCCATTTGTCAAAATCCCTTTTTATTTGTTTAGTGGCTAAATGGTCAAAAGCAAATTGATAAGGGTGTTGTAAGTCTTTTGTAAGTATTCGACCGCCAACAAATGAGTTAGTTTTCCGGAAGCTTTAATGTCCAATGATAATGCCTGGTGAGTGCATACAATTTTTGCATCGTTTGAAAATTATTCGATGACTGATTACTTATCTGTAAAATATATAGCCAGAAGTACGTCATGCACGTAGTTATTTAAGTGTGTATATTTGTTATTTGTTTCAACTGAAATTGAACGTCAACGACATATTTGACAAACTGGGAAAGCCAATTAGAGATGGCAGTTCTATTTTTTCTGAAACCATTTTACATTTTACTTTTAACAAAAAAAAACAACCTTAGAATTATAACAAGATAATATGGAGTCACATGATATGCAAATTCACACATTTGTGGGTGATAGTTAAATTCCGTTTAGAGCCCATCCCTGGGTATTGGCACTAGTGAGTGTGTCAGTTAAGTGCGATTGTAGAAATGTAACCTTGGTTAGAACCAACCTGCCCTTTCATGTGCCACATTGCATAGCACTATCACACAGGATCCACGTCGTCCATCCTGGAAGACGGTTATTATTTAAGTGGTGAAACGGGGTCGAATTTCCGATCAATGGATTTGCAGTCAAATTCCTTGTCCACAGATCCAGAACAAAGAAAGCTACAATATATTGAATATCTACAACAGAACCAACTTGTGTAATTGTAGAATTATCTGAAGCAGCAAGAACCGAAAACAGCAGGCTTAAAAAGACGCATTCATTTGGCAGGTTGAAAGTTACCTGTGTGTACGTTATCGTATCAATATGTTTAATGATAAAACTGTATAAATACATACGTGTTTAAAAGCGCACTTTTGACCAGTTAAAAGTGTTGTAAATGTCGAATAATGTTCACGTTATTGTTTTACTTGCCAGAATTCCCCCATGACTGGCTCAATAGAGGTTATTCGATACTGGTTGTCATGCAAACGTTCAAATGACCAATATACCTATTCCATTTTGCCAATAGATAATTATATGATATAAAAAATATTTACTTGAATGTATTTTGTTTGACCACCTTAGGTAAACAACATTCGACAAGTGACCAGTTGGACCAAAGGTCCAAATCAAGTCAATTGTTGTATGATACACACGTATTTTGTATATACTTGTCAGATATAAATCTGATTATCATTTTTTTGTGTGGCCATTTGCGTATACACTATAATACTTGTGGTTAGTACAAGGCATGTTTTCGCTTTTATTTCGAATAAACCGAAACAGAACCTAAACTTCCTTCCTGAATACACACCATTATGCCAGGCTAAATTGTTGCGGAGTCGTCAAAACTGTTTTGTTATTTTGTCAAAGGGACACCATTCATTTCGAATGAATATGTGTAATGTCAAATCAAAAACAACCTCAATAAGTAATATCAAGCCATATGTAAACCCTATTAAGTACAATTACTGGTTAGGTGTTTTGTTTATAAAAACCCATCACACATGGCAGTGTTTCAAATTTTAAGACAGGGACTACAAATCGGATGACATGGTTTCGAATCGCCCTGCGGTCAAAATATTTATTTTAATGTTTTTATCTAAACTGTATTGTTCTCAATTTGTATTTTATCGAATTACTTTCATGTTTAATTTTATTATCATTCTTGCTTTATTATAGTATTGTTTTTTATTTGATTTGGTTCCAAGCAAAAGTAGAACAATAACAAACACGTAATACTCAATGGAATAAGATTATTTTTATTTTTTTTAAAACAAAACATGGATCAAAACTGTTTCTGCAAAATATTCGTGATGTATATGCAATATGTTGCAATAATGTTAATGTACTAATTTGACACAATGTGACACGTTATTGTGCTCATTGTATCGTTTTGTCCAAAGTTGTAATATAGCATACAGCAACAGTTGTAACCAATCAACGCACTGAATTTCAATTATATGTTTTTTGTTTCCTGAAACAAGCGCAACTAAGACATGTGTCACCAACCGTCTCTTGGCGGTATGTAAAATAAACTCAGCCGTTTATAGCACTGCATTGCAAAAAATAGGTTAAAGTATGTGTTTACTTCAGTATGCTGTATTTATCAGATGAAATTTACTAGGGGTAAAACGATTTTCATATTTTATTGAAAATATTTCGGTTAAGACTGAGGTCGACGATTGCAGAATCGATCACAGCTATGTGACGGTATTTTTTTTTGAAAAGTAATATAGCAAAACGTGTGTAAAACAACAGTGTGAATCATTTGGTAAAACACGAAAAATGAAACTTAGTAGTTAACGAATTTTAGTCATACTAAACAATGTTAAGAGTTTGCATTACTGTTTATTCATTGCTAAATACACTGGTGAACATCAAATGCAACTTGTTGTTCTTTTATCTCACTAAGTGTAAAACAATTATTATCACAAAATGGCTTATTATATTGGATTATTTTATCAAGTTTTCCAATTATTTGTAAAGGGTTGTTATGGTAATAGTTATTTCCCATTTGGATACTTTTTAGTTCTTTTGGTATTTTTATGTTGATATTTGTTTTGTTGTTTGGATAGTTTTTTTAATGTGGAATCATATTTGTTAATTGAGTACTTCATTATTATTTGGTAATATATCTGCTAATTGAATAATTTTTTGTAAGTTGATAGTTGTTTATGAATAATTGCGGGTTATAGGTAAACGTCAGCAAAAATACGCCATTCGAGCCCTTTTCAAGTATTGAAGGTCGTTGTTGTTTCAATTTTGAATTAAACGGACAGAACTGATAAAATCAGACGCGCAAAGAACATCCACACGCAGGACTGTGTTTTGTTTAGACTTTGGGACTTTTTTTCTCCATGAAATGCTTATATATCACGATTAAGCAAGACTGAAATAGTACGTATCCCGGACAACGTCTAAAGACTTCTTCTTGTTTTAGTACGATTTTGTATCATAATGAGGCTATTTTTTACCTCTGATTTCCACTTTTAATATCGCATTTGCTAAATTTCTACTTCCGTCGAAGACTTTTGATTCAGTACTTTGGTGTATGATAAAAAATGGGTTTAACATATATACTCATCTGAATATAAATCGATATAAATACAATAGCATTTAACATGGCATATATGTGTCTTGTCATGCCATAGTATACATTATGATGCTGAGAGATTCTTTTATATCTCGTGAGCGATATATTGCAACTGTAAATCTATTCCGGATACACATGTTAAACCCCACCTTGCGCAAGGCTGTTCCGGCTATTAGTGTTCTAACCCGACTGGCTGCAAGCCATTTCTGTTAAAGTTTTTTACCCCACCTTGCGGCTGGTATTTATGGGGCATTTTGAAATATTTCAGGTTATTATGAACTAACCGCATTTTTATAAATCATTAGAGAGTAGTTAAGACGTTAAAACAAATACTCGTTGTTTTGTTAGTTCATATCGTAACATAAAACTGTTTTTTGTCATAGCCATTACGCCAACACGTTTTTATATCTAATTTTTTAAATTATGGTCGTCTTCTTTATAAAGATTATATTCTCATTGAATCCGAGAATAGAACATCGTTTTCACTTGCATGCATGTGTTATTTCTTATGTTTGCAATGGTCTTTGAAATTATTTTAAATTATTTCAACAAATTTTCCAAAAAGAATGCAAACTGATAGATGGTAAGATAAAGCTCTCTTTAACTGTTTTAAATACCAAATACTTTATAGATAAATTTGATGTATTGGTCAAAGTTATGATTTCGCAAAATTAGTATTGTCCCAAATTACAAATTGAAACGGTGAGTTTTTGGCACTTAAATGAGTTTAGGTCGTGATCGTGTCGTTTTTAATGCTTTTTTTTTACCTTGGCAGTTGATATGAAACCAAGCGAAACGGTACACTTATGAATGATTTCCGTGGGCAATGGGCCCGCCTCTAAGAATTTTATTTTTATGGTCATACGCCAAATTGCTGATGTCTACAGTCTCCATTGGTGTTGGAGTCGATCGACACACAATGATGAAGGTCATTGATTTGATTTGACGCGGTACTTTAAGACACGATCATACAATGCATCAAACACTTGAAATGCTGTTTGTAATTGCAAACATTAGTTTAAAAGACACAGTCCATAGTAATAATCTAATAGCGCTTTCTTTGCTGCATGGAGTTGATGAAATTATGGCAATACACTCTGGATGCTCTGTTTTGACAAAAGACTATGCAGTAGCCAATTACATAAAATAAGTTAATGCTTTGGTTAGGTCAAAGTAAGTACATCAGTCTTATCATTGGTCATGTTTATCCAATACTTACTATTAACCGTCCAATCATATAAATGTGCAAACTTGCTAATCGAGAACCTATGAATAACTTAACAACCTTTTTCTACGTTTGGCTGCAGTATAATTTATTTGCAAAAGTTTGTTAGATTTTGCTATATTGCCCATACTGTTCAGTTTAGGAAAGTTCACTACACAGCGATCGGTGTAGTTGTTAGTCGTTCAGGCTTTATAATACCTTCCCAATCTTGTAACAACTATTGGTTCAAGTGCAAATTATTTCCAACATCTTGACACTTTCGAAGGAGGGGTTCAGGCGCCATACAACAGCGTAATTTATTGCGAATTCACGGACAATTGTCTATCACTGATTTTACAATTACCTCCAGCTTCCACAGGGCTCTTAAGTGTTGATTTACCCATTACATGCTAGAAATGTGTCAGAAAAGTGTCTGTACTAATGTTATTCGGAAGGAAGTTCCAAACAGCACCTAATGGAATCATGTAATGAAATTAATGCAACGTTTGGATCTCTTAAAACTCGGCCAGCTTTCCATGCACAATGCAATGTTAGACTGATATCAATACATTCCGCGTGGGTTTGCTTTTTATCCATATAAGAAATATGAAGAAATTATATCTAAACAAACATATTAACACTACTAAGCATTGTATGACGGGCGCGTTAACTGACAGTCAGAGTCCCACTTGATGTGTATGAAAAAAAAACAGCGACAGCCATCGGAACATATGAAGTTACTTATAAAAAATGTTGAAATGCTTCCATACGAACATACAGACGGTACAAAATCACATGCGACTTGTTTTTATACATGAAGAATTGACGTAAACACCAGGGATACTTATGCTTTGCCCTATATTTTATTTCCAAAAGACATCTTAAGTAAATAGGAAATATTTCTTGATCATCGCTTTATTGAACCTTTGTTCTATTTTACAGCATTCCATGCATATACAAAAGGTTTATTAAAGATCAAAAGCTTTGACAGAGCACATGGCTTTAGGCAGAACGACATATATACAGAAAACGTGTAGTTCAAATATACATCAATTAAAACAAATAATTGAGCAACCGTTATTAAGTAGCATGATAATGCGAGTGTTATTAAATACGATGATGAAGCGAGCGTTATTCACTAGGACGAATAGGCGAGCATTTTTGACGTTGACAATTTATCAAACGTTACTGATTACAAGGATAAAGCGACCGTTGGCGAATACCTTGACACACAAAGACCCTGCATCTCAAGTATTGAGCTGCAATACTCGGTGGTAGTTATAGCAGACAAAGACCCTGCGTAGGAAGAATGGAGCTGTAATATTCGTTGGATGATAAGTCAGACATATAACACATGTTTCATACCTGATCCGGCTTACCAATACTTCGTGATTTCAAACTATATTAACCTTGAAAACAAACTCGACAGACACAGGTTAACTCCTGACTACACAAACAAGGCTGATGTACTTACAAATTACAATAAGAAGAATAACCTCGAACAGCTTGACTACGATCTAGGATACTAAGTGGACACTGCTAGGATATTATTTATTTGAACGAAACTACAGGAGCAAGCCAATAAGTCAACATTTATAGATGACCCTGATTAGAGGCACAAGGTTAAGGTCTAGCAGACTTTTAACGGGAGACGAACAACATCATAATACAACGATAGATTAGATATGTATTTAAATATATTAAAAATGTATTTTCAAATATTCTGCTTACTGTCTTTTCAGTGAAACAAGATGTCATTGTTGTTATGTTGTTGTTGTTTTAGTTTTAAGTCCGTTCTGTTTTATTATAAACGATTTTAAATATGGTTAATGGAGTAAATTATTTCATTCATGGAATGCAATTCTCAGAATAAACTGAAATGAATATTGATTCGGATATCGTGGAAGGTATTCTGCATTTAGGAATTAAGCATTGTTTTGTCTGCGTTCCATTAATGTGTGAACTGTCGGGAAAATCAGGCCTAATTTGCATTAACGGACGAGTTGATGTGTCAGCTGGCATTAAAGATTCTTCTTGAAGTCAATATTTTTAAAGATAATCACCAGACAACAATGCCTTGTCCCAGTAATAAGCAACATTTTATTATGAGGTTTATGACAATTAATGGACAAAAACGCTGTACTCGTGGTAAGGCTTTTACATTTTCGAATTGCTTTAGATATATGTCATTTTAAATATGGTTGGTAGAGATGGGCAATCGGCTTGGATTTTCATAATCGATTAATCGGAGACCCTGATCAATCGATTATCCGATTTATCGGCTGTGATCGGACAGTATCATAAAAGCATCATTTTCTGATGTATATATCAATAAGGACCTTAGTTTTCATGTGTATTTATTTCATTTCTAATGCTTCAGTCGGAAAACAGGTAATATTTCTGGCATATTGAAATATTCTAAAAATAATTAAAAAAATAAATATTCAAAGGTTAATGAAGTAAGGGAACATTTCATGGTTAGGTTTACTTAAGTTGACTAATAAATTAATATTATTAAAATATTATATTATTACATAATTATGTTATTTATAAAATAATACATGGTTGACCATGGCGTTTGGTTGATAATTGCCCAAGTGCGAAGAATAATTGCCCGAGGGTAATTAATTTTCACTGGGTCAATTATCAACCATGTCTTATCCTGTATGATACATTTGTTTTGTCATTTGGACAAATTTGTCAATGACTTGAACCGGTTTTGAAAATTTAATTGAAAAAAAATGAGACATAACAAATTGGTTTTGGATTAGCATTAGCTTTTAGAAATAACGAGCAATTGGAAATAAAATAGCAAAAAGTTTTCTCACGTATTTTCGGAGTTGAACGGCAAACATTTCCATTCTTCAAATATTTCTTGTTTTTACATCGACTGATCTTGACGTTCATTTCAATATGTGAGCATAGCTGGAATCGATCTAGCCTAGTTTCATTAGAATCTGGGCTTGAATGACCCTAACCATTTCGCTGGAATATGTTGCACTTTTTCAGCACATGGACGACCGATTACTAGGGTAATCAAATCTTTTGAGATCGATGTTCCCCTGACCGTCTGGCTCAAGACCACAGTTATCTGCCCCCCGTTGACCAAGATCCGGATGTGAATACAGAAAAAAGAGTGCTTGTGTTCAAGTACCAATATTTTATTAAAATTGAATGAAAAAAAAGCAAAAAATGTTCTTTTTGCAGAGAACTTGACTGAATTTGACACTCTATTGCAGAAATTGATAGTTTTCAATGTAAATATTTGAAAAATCATAGCTTATGGAAGTCTGAAAATTAGTTGTTTGTAGCCGATTGACTCCCTGGCGGAACGGTTATGTATTTGAACTCAATTTTGACAGTCGGGTCAATGGTCAACATGATGTTTTCTTGTGATTATATTTGTGTCTTGGATTGTTCTAGAGATGTTCTAAGTTACTGCGCTATATAAAGTTGGAAATTTACTAGTTTCAAAAAACCTTCTTCTTTTTTTCGATTATTCTATTATGGAATGATGAGGTCGCCCATCGCCGAGTTACAAATGTCTGCCGATATAATCGATTATCGGCGATTATCGGCCCATCACTAATGGTTGGTGTTTGCAGTTGTGTGTGGGCCATTGACAATCCATTTTTTCTCTCTAAATGTTTCTGTTTATTTATCTAACGTCGATTCTAACGATACCAACAAACAGTTTGAATAGAATATTTTAGTCAGTGTGTTTACTTGTTAAACTAGTGTTAGCAGTTAAAGTAAAAAGAAAACGAAGTATATACATCTAATTTCTATTTTGGTCGGGCTAATGACAATCGATGACTTTCCAAATTTTCTGTTCATTAAGCTTACGTAGATCGATTCTAACGAATGCACCAAAAAACAAAACAATAAGTGTCTGAAATAATCTATTGACCTCTTGCATATAAATTTATTTTGCTGATGTTAGATTTTGCTGTCATGGCAACTGCTAATTCTTTAGACGCGTCGTGCAAAACACATGATCATTATCATTACACAAAAACCAACAGCAAAAACAATAACATGACAATGCATATTTCTAGGTAGTGGGTACTTCACATCGTAAATAATTTCTTTATTATGACAAATAAAACAAGGAGTAGTAGTAGGGCGGTAGCTTTGACCGTTGGCAGTTAGACACATACTTTGTTTTGTATCGTTTGTTTTTCTTGATGATTGAGACTAAATCAATATTAAAGTTCATTTTTGAACTCGGACGCTGTTTTTTATATGGTGGGAAAAGGTGTTATTTAACATTTGTCATCTTTTTGCACTTAAAAATATGTCTGTGGGTTGATGAAAATATTTAGGGCTTGAGAGTACTCAAGCACTCAGAAAAAATATAATGTATGAAGTACACAGGTACCATATGTCATATGGGTTGGGGCCTATTTTCAGTTGCAAACAACTGAGATGACGGTCTAAACAGTTCGTTCTATTAGAAAAATGGTATCAATTGGAAGATATGAGTGGTGTCTATAGGAAAGAAAATTTCGTTTTGTGTCCTTGTCTTTTCTATTACTATATTGCTAAGGCAGGGTGTAAGAGAATGACAAAGATTTAAAAACGAAATATTAAATATTTATCTTGAAATGGCAACCGTAAACTTCTTCCGTCAGCAAACAAATCTAGGCAACTGAATAACTGTGTTTCAATAAGACAACTATATCTTGAGTTCATCTACTTACCTTAATTATGAACACAGATAATGTCATCATTTCTTCGATGAAGAGATACTCGCGTGAAGTTTAGCGTTTTTATCACTTTTTGGATGCGAACACAATGTCATTGGATTTGTGGATACCTACTTTGAATTCACTTAAAGCTGCACTCTCACAGATATACCGTTTTTACAACTTGTTTTTATTTTTGTCTTGGAAAGAGCAAATTTTTGCGTAAATGTCTGCAAACAAATGATAAAAGATTGCTGACAAAAAATCAGATCGCATAAGGTTTTAAGGCTTAAACCGTTACTAACGGTTTAAGAAAAATGCATTAAGCATCAATTTTTGAACTTAAATATAAAAATCTGCGATCTATTTTTGTCAGCAGTTTTATGTAACTGGTTTCCATGCAATGTCGTAAAAATTGGCTCGTACCAAGACAACAAAATATAAAAGTTGTTAAAGCGTTTAATCTGTGAAAGTGCAGCTTTAAGGTTACATCAAGATACATAATCCGCAGTCAATTGCTTTGCTAAGTCATCTGGTCAAAGGATAACCTGTGGACAACTAATTTAACTTGTTATTGATTAACAACTATCATGCAGAAACGGATTACATGATGGTCTTACTTATATTTTAGGTGAGGACAAACATAATACAACACTGGGCTGAATTTGAAAATTAATGCCATTTATCTAGTTTCTTGCGGGCCGCTGCAGCGGCCCGCTATATTTAATACGTGGTGAGTAAAAGGTTTATGGAGACTTAAGAACTTGGTTAAAAATATGCGTCTCTTTTTCCTAAAAAAAATCAAGTACTCTTTAGCTGAAAATGTAGACACAGTCATTTTTTTCCCTTAAATACATGAGTTGTCGTTCTTACTATAATGAGTACTAAAGTGCTGACGAGTTAGCTGACGATATAGAAATAGAGTAGCGTTGCTGACCAATTGCTGACCATATAGACAAAAAAGGAAAAAAAAAAAACAAGTTTTGAAATTAAAGATTTTTTAAACAAAAATGCAATATTAAAAACCAGTGACATCAATATCTGAGTTGTTGTTCTTTTGCTTTCAATGGTTTATACAAATGAAATAGTTCATGTACATGGAAAAGAATTACTTTAAACCCATTGACAGCTGTGCATGTGCAAGAACTGTAACTTTGGTTTGCCTTATATATGTCTTTTCCCGAGTAAGCAAGAGACATATTGATTTAGTGCTGTCTGTCTGTCACAAAACTTTGTCCCCTGTAAAACTTATAGTTGTACTGAAACCTGGAAGAAGTGTTTAATATAAACTGTAGTTGTGCATAGACTTATGTTTTACCAAATTAGGTCTCTTTGAATTCCTTCATAGCCTTGACTCGACATCAGCCATCACCAAAATATTTACATTGTAGATCTGTTTGTGGGCCCGCTGTGATACTTTGTATCACAGTTTTTCTTGTTTATTAATGTCGCATAGGTCATCAAACGGTCGCGGTTGTACCTATTAACATTTAAGCAATACGTCTCTGGTAATTAGACGTTTAATAACTGGCTTTAAAGCCATATTTATCTGAGGAAAATAAGTTTCATTCTCGTTAATGGTTTTAATTTTTGCCGATCTTGACGGCTGGAAAATACTTGATAAAATACCAATAAACTAATCTGTCTGATATCATTTCAGAATTGGTGCATTCGCTTTTTACAAAAGGAGGAGTTTTATAGAATTGGCCCTGGTAACATGTATTTCGCCAATCTGCTTTTGAATCCTATTTGTAACAAACAAAAAATGGTTTCTTAAAGGAGATATCTTCCAAGTAAGAAATAAACATTGCGATTCCTTCCAGTAAGTATGACTCATTGCGATTATAACTGAACTTATTGTCTTCTCTGTAACATACCTATAAAAATATCACACGAAAACGTTATGTTTTGTATAACTTATATATATATATGAACATTTCGAAGTGACCCATTAATCAGTAGGAACAAGAATCAATCATATAACAGAAGTTACATCAATGTCATAAGCTGTTTTATGACAAATCGGTCACCGGCAAAATATAGAATGAATATTGATGTCCTATCGTAATATTTCATTTGTATATACCTAGCTATTTATTCATTTTTTATTTTTCAGTTTCAATTTAATCTAAAGTTATCGCTATCTGTAAAATGTCCATATATGGAATGCTTGAGCGTATGAATATGTTACGTACTTTTTGTGTATTGGAGGGAGACATTTCCCTTCTCCAGAGAAACAATTCAGAGTTACAGAATTCACTTTATTGAGTAAAATAAGAAGAAAATGTTTTATATCACAGCAATATAAACAAATTGCTTATATGAAATATCGAGATATCGCATCATAAAAAATGACAAACATAGGTTCTTAATTTGTGTAAGAAAAAACACCTACATCACTAGAACTCTCTGGGAAATCACGAAAAATATAAATAGTTACATAGCTTCTGTTTGTGTCATTTAAATGCGATTTCAATCTCGTTTGCCGTCCCACAATGTTGGCCATTTTTGCAATTAAGATTTTGAAGTAACATACAAAGGCCAATAATGTTTATACAATTTTGTAAAGAATAAACGAAAATAGAAGACCTCCTGTCACAAAAATCTACGGAATATTGGTGCCGTCAACGGAAGTTTTATTTTAGCCAATTGCGAAATTACATACATAAAACATGATGAACACCAATCTGATGGCTTCATTCCCTAAAAAAACGCTTAGCAAAGTTTACGACTAATCTGAAACTTTGTCAAATACAGGCATTTTCTACAGACAGATGCACGTGACAACTTATTTGACAACCCGGTCTACACCACTAGAGGTAGTTTCAATAAGTGTAACATGGTTATATTTTTGTTGATATTAAATGTACTTCAGTACGTAGTTTCCTGTCATTTAACCATTAAGGCACCAATATTTAATGCACCCAGTAGAAATATAATTGCTATATATGTCTGATATGTGACAGATACGACTATGAATCGTTACTCGTTTGTATTGTTCTTTACTTAATATTATTCATTTATTAGCGGATACATGTTCTTATTAAAAACTTGCATTTGAGAAATAGTATAAGGCTCGATAAATATCCTTAGGCATAACACATTATTTCATCTGTTCACAAATGTGCTGATATAAGGAGTATACCTCATGATGCAAGGAAAATCATGTTTGTCAGAATTTGGATTGAAAGGACAGATTGGGCAACAAGGATAATCATTGACATAATGGATAGCCAACAAAAACTCCCAACTGGCATGCGTCCAGCAAGATTTCAATCCTGTTCTATAGGCAAACTGACTATTTGTCTTGGTATTGAGGACGAACGTGTGTGTGTGTGTGTTTGTGCGTGTGTGTGTGTGTGTGTGTGTGTGTGTGTGTGTGTACGTGTGCGTGCGTGCGTGCGTGCGTGCGTGCGTGTGCGCTGGCCGCCTGGCACTAGTAAACAGAGTGAGATGAGAATGAATGACTGTATCAGAGCATGTTATAAGATTTTATATTAACACCTCAACTTCTATTCCTTAAATGAAATGCCTTATATCGCATTTGTACATGAACTTCCTTAATTGACTTGTTGGAAATGGCGGCCCATTGTCAAATGTAATTGTGTCACAATAACTATGTCTAGCAAAGATTAGTCCAAGTGATTGATAAAATCTATCCATATATACCTACTGCCGTAGTCTACTACCAGTTTGACAATTCAACATGAACACATATGATCAAAACTAAGTATGTGGTCTTTAATCAAAGTTCCCATTTAATTCCAGGTAAAATAGTTTGTTAAAAAATTGTATTTAAAAGATTACTTACAATTGTTTTAAATGGGCATCAAAAGTTATTAAACTATCTATCCCAATGCCTTAACGTTTATTTTTCTATTCACTACCAATAGTGTGATCAAGTATATTGACTTGCTTTATTTATTTAACGGACTTTTAGCAAACTGAAATTGCTTGAAATTTGTCACGATTAGCCTGCCTTTGATAGATAGTACACCAGTATATAAAGTGTTACTTTCTTCTTCAAGAGAAGTATTTTAGACATCAGGATTGTTATCGAACACGGAAAGAGTATTGTCATCTGCTTATCATACAAGGCTGCCTGATTGATCAAGTAGAAGATGTCATTTAGAAAGATGTTGAAGACTTGAGGCCATATTATATTGATTCTTGCTACACGCCTTTTAGGGTGGAATGCCACTCACTGGTAATTTGTCAAAGTTTGACCCGCTGTATTATATCTGTCAAATAGCTGTGTATTAGTTTTCATGCTGGGGCCAAAAGACCATACGCATTAAGATTGATCATGGGGCAGTCAGTCAAGTGCTTTTGCGGGGTCCATAAAAACGGCGCCTAAACAGTTGTTCTCGTGTAGGTTTTTTCCATTCTTTCACCAACCTGAACGGCATTTGACATCCAAAAATAGTTTTGAAAGCTGCAATGAAAGGATGCAGAAAGTGCTATCCAAATGTCTTATCAGTTGATCACTACTGACCCTTTCAGATAATTTGGACATTGTTGGTAAAATACCAATTTGTCAATAGTAGTTTCTGTAAGGGGGAATCTTTTTTTAGAAGTTAGGTGTATCTTATCTTGGTTCAATACTTTTGGAAATGAACCTTTGGTTATGATTCCATTGGCCGTGTTTCACATTGGAACATTGAAAGTATTTTAGCCAGCAATATTTATTTTGGAAGGAATCAGATTCTCGTTGCTATTTCATTTAGCTTATTAATTTATATTCCAAATCTTTATCGATGACCGAGGCGGAAATGTAATTAAACTGATATTTGGCACAACTACATATCAAAAACCGATTTTAATAGGGACAATGGACATTAGGCCTAAAAAAATATGTATGTTTCCTGTAACCCGACCGACCGTAAATTTTTACCGCCGACCGCAATATTTTTATGCCACAAAATTCAATAAATCGGACTTTTAACGATCTCTGGCCTGTGATGACAACGATAATTAAATAAATTAGTCGTGTCTGAACTCGTCGCATAGTAACAAACGTTTCCGGTGTGACAAGTTGAAACACTGGCAAAAAGCTAATTGGCTGTTACATTAACCTGCCGGGCTTTCAATTGACCCGAGCTCACGGGTTTTGACGCACAGAAATCGTAAATGACCCGAACTTGACGCAACATACATTTGTAGTATGCTTCAGTTTTGACCCGGGATATTTCGGTGTGAGAGTCGGTATCATCTGAAAGGAGCCTCAATGCATGGTCTGAATGTTTGTTTAACCTGCAAGAGCAATTTACACCCGAAGTGACGAGTGATTATCGATCTGGAATCTGAACGGTAACCCTGTCAATTAGCAGCACTCAAACTCAATGAAGTAATATTAACTCCGCCCATTATACAAATTAACGGATACCTTCCGCTTTTTCGCTAAGTGCGATGGTTTTGAAAAACAACAAGTCTAAAATATATTTTGTTCAGTTTTAGTTGTTTTATTATATGTCCGGTTAATTAAAAAAAAAATGTTCTGATATGTTTTTAATGAGTTAACAGGGAAATAAACATTTTTCGTAGCACATGGTCTAAAAATCGCGGGAAACAGGTGCACGCTAACTTCCTGTCAATTTTAATGAAAGTGAAAGGAGAACTGCGTAGATCGTTGTCAGTGTTCCAGTTAGGTTCTATACAAAACAGAATTGTATAACAGTTATGGTTATGCCATTTATGAAAAATACAATGTTGCAATATTGGCAATAGGAACGTTGAATTTTTTGTTTACTTCCGGAAAAAAGGTAAACGTGAAAGTGAAACTGAAAGTTAAAGTAAGAAAGATGTCGTTGGTTGCAACTAAACAATCGCTGGTACATATAAGAATTTGACAAGGATGCATTCGGTTACATAACGAACATGCATTAACTAAATAATACGTTCGTCAGAGTCAGAAGTTTTGACTCTGGGAATTATTTAACCACTTTAGTCCAGTATAGTCCAGAAAAGGAAATAAGACAAGGTATTCTATTAAAAGTTGTATTGATTATTTTTCATCGTGCTTGAAATTTTTACAGAATGAACAGTGGATCTATTACAGCAGACCTTTAAAAACACTGGAAATTGTTGCTGTTTTTTTGTTTTTGTTTAAGTTGTGGAAACTATTTAATGAAGGTACTGTACGTGTACGGGGAGGGGAGCACTTTTTACCCTTATAGCGTGAAGCACGACTTTATCAGGCTTTTGTGACCAGTGTAGTAGACCAATCAGGGTCTACACTGCCGAGTCATTAGGTAAGGTTTAATTGTCAAAGTAGTGAACAGCGCAGACAATGGGTCTACACTGGTCCCTAAGACCTGTACAATTCTGACAGCGCTATAAGAGTTAAATGGTTTAGTCATTTATTCCAGTCATTTATCATTCGAAGTATTAATTTATATAAAATTATGTTTTGTGGAGATTCTTGTTAGTTCATGTTGTATCAGCGGTTAGATGCTAGTCAGATTTTATAGTCTAGTTATGATTCTTACCATGTCTAGCCAACTGTCTTTTTTATAATAGTTGCCATGTACATTTAATTGTAATACAACTTGATATTATATCACAGTCTATTTTAAAATAGTTTGTGCAATAATATTATGTTTGATTACTACAAAATGTATGCATTTTGAAAGTTTTGTTAAAAACATTTGCCAAAAGCAAATTGTCTAAATGTTATTTGATTCACTTTTTCACTGGGTTATATTTGTTAAGTGTAAAGATGAACATACTGACAATGCTCAAAATTGCACATAACAACCGCTGGGAGTCGAACCTAGGTCTTGCCCTTCAAACGGATGCATTCTACAACTGAAATACATGTACAATGGCTGTCAAGCTAGCAGTTTTAGACATAAAATTTTAATCTATATATCACACTGAATTCTTTTTAAAATAATTCACCTGAAATAAACATGAATATTGGATGGATCATTCTGACATTTTAAAACAAGAATTAAAAAAAAATCCCTACCTACCGACCCATCTTTTTATCAGCATGTTACAGGAAACAGACTTTTTTAGGCCTTACGGATAACAATGTAAGTTTAGTTTCATGATTGTTGCAGAATAAAACATGTAGTTCTTTTTCATTTCCTTTCATAACAAACCTGAATAGTTTTGTTTAGCTTTATTTTCCATTATAAATGATACAAACAAGGTCTTAAATCGCCACCCCAAATTTTGAACATGTAATTTAAAACTAAAGAATTCAACTAAAGTACGTAATTCATAGAAGAAATATGGAAAATCACAAAAGACGGTGCACTGTGTTAATAGTTGAATTGTTTTGTCGTTGAAAGATCATCAGTTACTGCATGGGCCCTTGTGTTTTTCTTCAACGTTTCTAAAACAAAAGAAGAACAAAAGGTTTTATTAAACCGTATAAAGAATTGTCAATGTTCACCAACAGGGACAACAAGATAATGCCAGCAACATGGACAAGTTCTGTAGCCTAATAGGACCTGAAGCCTGTATTTTTAAACAAGCTCCTATTTGAAAGTAAAGGGATCGATCCAAATCAATCATTTAAACGTAACTTAAAAATGATAACAGCGTCACAGGATAACGAACACAAAACACTAATAACACTAAATATTGTTAATTAATACATTTCGGAGCAGCCAAATCGGTAAGGTCAGTGAAACTTAAGTGCGTTCTGACTTGTGGGTCCCGACTATATGACAATATCGACAACATCATAAACAAGATATTACAAATGTTATAACAATAAACAGGTTCATACACATAAAGGCCAGAAAGTTTTCTATTGGTGGGAATTTTCTTAATCCAACATTTTTTTAAAGAACTATGTTTGCTGAATGTGTTGCAATTTTCTGCAACTTGGCTGTTGGGATTTTAAGGAAATATAGCCTGTATTATAATTTATACGTTCATTTTTCATACTTCATTAAAATGAAATTTCTCGCTTTTGACTGTTTTCCCCCTTCATCCTCTGCTTTACGATTTCTTAAACTTTTTGGCAGAAGGAAAGGAAAAGGTTCTATAAAGTGATTATGAGTGATAAAGGCCTGTGTGTATCTATACGTTACCAATAAATTAAAGAAACACGGTTTCCTTTCTTCATTTAAATTGAAAGTTGGCATAGTTGTTTTTAAGACGGAGTGGAAAATCTCGTAAAAAATATCATTTTTACCATACATTGAGCATACATTGAGCATGTACAGCATAATGAAATGGTCATAACATGCAAAATAAATGCTTAAGTTTTGAAATTGTATTTCAAAGACAATGCTATAAGAAGTTAAATCTTTATAGTGGAAATAAGCTCATTCTAACGATTGATCCCATGTGTTTAATGCTACCGCGCGTCGTGTAATTAATTTACTCATGCAACTAAACATACAAGAAATGACATTATTTCTTGAAAAAATAACATGTTCAAACACTTACTTGCAAGCCATTACACACTTGTTTGGGTACGTGACACCATCCTTGCCACAGACAGGAGCGTACTCTTTCGTGCACGTGCATGTGCACGCTCCGTCATACTTCTTGGCCACGCCTCTGCAAGAAAACACAGTTGCCTCTTTATACAATATATAAGGAAGAAAACAAACATGTTTCACTTGTTTTTTATTAATTGTACTGTAAAGTTCATGGAATATTCCTTAAATGTTTACACCAAGTTTGAGCGATATGGTAAAACATCCTGAAAAAAAACAACCACAATAAGTTAAGGAAAATCAACATGACGTATGCGCACTTTCTCGAGCAGTCGTTGCAATAGGTTTGACCATCAGTTTTGCACACGGACCTGCAGTCTGCCGTACAGATACGCGCACATTTACGGTCATAGTTTTTGGCTACTCCCTAAACTGCGCACATGTTTGCTTTCAAACAAAATCAGGCTTGTAGACAAAAATAGTCACGAGATAAAAAAATGTTACACAGTTGAAGACTCGTGCGTTTAAATGATTTGTTTTGTTTTAAAATGTTCTAGATTTGTTTTCCGAGGCTCATTTAGCTTCGGGGCTGCCTGGCCGTCCCTTACAATGTCATATGGCCCAAAGTAGTGTGTTCTGTTTCCTTTTATACCAAACATTTTATATTACCATTATATTTTAAAGCGTTTTTGATGTGTTGAATTGAACGTCTTGTCATGTTTACTTGCCACAATTTTCGCCGTTGTGCAAAAATCCCGCAACGACGTACTCACAAGTTTTATGTCTCGGTTTTTATTTTAAAAAACGGTTTAGTAATTTAGCTTTATCTAGAACAGTAGATGAAAGAGTTTAATCAGCATGCATTCATTTATCTGAATACACAAGAAGTGCCCTAATTTATGATGGAATAAAATGTTTAAAATCTCCTCAGCCCTTACGATACATGGAACACACGAATGCTTTATTAACTCTTCTATTTTGATAGTAGCCCAGTATGTATTTGATTCAACGAATAGTGTATAAGAAGTAATTATATCTTCTCCACGAGCAGATTTGTACTTTTCTTGTAAAGTCCTAAAGCTACAAGCGCGAACATATTTGGAACTGAGAACCACAACAGGACGTACACGTACTTCCTCGAGCAGTCGTTGAAATAGAAAATTTAATATCAGTTCCACACACGGGCGTGTAAGTTTTCCGGACAGGCACATGCACATTTACTGTAAAAAGTTTTCTCTAACGGGACAATCCTTTTTATAAAACAGTTTATTGCAATGGGCCTAGGTCAGCTACGCCACATATTTCCATCGTGAAATGTTTTTAATATTTTGAAAGTGTACTTGCTTTCATTTATCGATTCAATGGTTTAGTAATGGTGGGTAAAGTAAAACCATCCTTAAAAGACAATACTCTATTTTGTTTATTATGTAATTCATAAAATGTAGTAATATAAATAAATAAAATTATAAAGATTGATCGCATATGTTTCGTGCTACCGCGAGTCGTGTAATTTACTAGCTTAGTCTCCTTCGTTCATACAACCGAAAGCACATACAATGATATCATTCCTTGATTTGACAAAATGTTCAAGCACTTACTTGCAATCCAATGCACACTTGTTTGGGTAAGTGACACCATTCGTGCCACAAACAGGAGCGTACTCTTTCGTGCAAGAACAATCACACTGGCCGTCATTCCTCTTGGCTACGCCTCTGCAATAACACACAGTTGTCAACTCACAAATAAATAAAATAGAAAAGAAGTGTTGTATTTCTTTTATTTATTTTTACTTAAGATATTTGGTAAAGGTTTTAAATGTGTACAGTAAGCCTGAACCGTTTGAAGTGTCTGAAGTGATTGAACATTTAGGGAGTATTTTATCACCCCGGATGATTCATTGAACATCGGATGATTTTTGTATAAGCTCTTATGCTTTCCAGCTGTTTTTTGAAAAATAACGGTGTAATATAGCCGTTAAACTCATCGTAACATATAAACGTGTTGCGTCTGAACTTTGTCTGTCTATGTAAATGTGTTTGTCTGTAAAACGAAATCGTATGCATATCTCTCCTTACGAGCAATTCCGTACACACTCGTTGGCGTAGGTGACCCCGTCAACACCACATTCGGGTTTGTAAATACATTGGCAATCACACGACCTTCTTATGTCGCCTTCCACGACTAAAATAAACGCAACAATTAAATGGATCGATTTTCAAAATTAAGCTTTATACAGATTTTAGAACATATCATGAGACAAAAGTTAATAAAAATCAAGCTGCTAACACAGCTCTTTAACAGCACCGTCAATTAGCGGTGATCAATCAAGATTTATATTCTTCCAACAAGAGATACTCAACCTGTTAAAATAACGGAAAGGAACGTTATCGAAACTTTCCTAAACAGACAGCACGTATTTTATTTTTATTCATAGTAGCACTCCATGATTTACGCTAAATCCATCCACAACGTCAAATCAACTGACAAGCTCGTTTGACAAAATCCTTATACATTTTCCAAAGGGTAAGGGTAGACGCACGTTTGTTAAACGTACTGACCCAAAAATGCATTTTAACCTTTATGTTAGAATTTTATGCCTGAGGAATGCATATAATTGGTATATAATTTAAAAGGTATTGAATGGCTAATAACTTATATGTAATGAAAAAATCGAAAGTATATCATACATAGAATTATTTCAGTTTGCATATATTCGTTCTTTATTTTAACTAAATATCGAGCGTAAATGATATATTACACATTCGTTCACCGGATACCTTAATGACGCTTATAGCCTATACATGGGCTTCGGAACCAGTGAAAGTATCCGTTGTCTTTGATTAATGAAATAATTTTCCGTGAATGACCCGCACTTCATATCGATCTGTGCCAGATTACACTATTTTTAAAGCGTCATGTTTTCATAGCAGCATTTATAATGAATGATGCATATATAATTATCTGTTGTTGTTGTGTTTTTAATAAGACAACTATTTACTTGCTGAAAAAAAAACTAATACCATAAATATTCTACATTTCCTCTCCAAATTATTTTACTTCAAAATGTTAAGACAAATTGTTTAACTAACTTTACCCATGTCACTGAACCTGCTCATACGTTTATGAAGCTTTATTTCAATTGTACATGTTAACATTATTATATTTCGTAATAATTTCACTTCGATACCATCTTGTTTACCGATGCTTTATTGATTTAATAGTCTGTTGTAACAAATGTTACCATGACAAATAAAGGTAATTGTTGTTGTTGTTGTTGATGTTGAAATGTGACCCTGGTTAGAAACCACCCGTGTTCTTTAATGTGCGACATTGTGTTGTGTGACGCGGGATCACACCTCTGATGCCTGGAATAAATTCAGGCATCTTTTCTTAAATAGAATTCATAGATATGCCAGTGGATTAACAGACATATCCCTTGCCCACTGATTTGCCACACCCAAGTGACAAACGCACACACAGCAAAAATATATTAAATATCTACGACAGAAACAGCTAGAGAAAAACCTGAAGCAGCAAGAACCGAACACAACAAAACGAGGGAAAGTTTGCCACACATGGTTAACTATAAACAGAAATAGCAACTTTAATAAAATGTATACAGAACATCATGGAAAAAGGGGTTTCTTTGAATGAGTGTGACGGTGTTTCTATTGGTGATTTTATTACTTACTATGACAGATATCAATTAACTTAGGAATAGCCATTACATGCAAATTTACAGAATATTACAAAATTCTTATAATGTTTGACTTGAAGAATTATGAAAAAGTCTGAAGTTTGTCATTAAAACAAATAAAAAAATGAATACCTTTATATCGCGTGATCTTCCCCTTAACACAACTAAGTTTTGAATTCAGATAGTTGATTTTTGTTACGTATTTATAGTCTTTAGACAGCTTGTGCTACAACGCATTTCAGCCGCCACGACATCTGTTGCTATAACATAATGTATCATTTCAAACACCCAAGCTTCAAAAGCGCACACGGTTGGCAGGTTCAAAGTAAAGAAAAGTGAGTAGGCGGAATTAATGTCCCTCTGATTCATGTTAATTGTATATATTACTACTTGGTGCTAGCACTAATCTTAATATTGAAAATGCTTATTATGCCAAAATCAATGTCTAAAGTCATAAATATCTCAATATTATTGTTATTCCTATTGTTCGTCTGTCCATATTGCAGCGGATTCCTAAACAAAATTGTTATTGTTTTTTTTCAAAAGCTTTCCGCCAAAATTGTAATGTCAAATTTAAAAATTACCCAAATCACAGTCGACAGTGTTTTAGAACCAAGGACTATAAATCGGATGATATAGGTTTGAATCTTTCTTCAGAGTGAAAACACTTTCTTGTTTGATATATTGATATATCTCGTTTTTTTTTCTATAAGATTTCAGTATTGTTATATAACTAATTTAGATCCACCAGTTTTCAAGAATACAAAAAGATAATGCGTGTGATATTTAATGGAATTAAGTCAGAAAACAGAGTAGCTTTTTCCTAGAGTCAACATATGTTTTCATGTGGATGAAAAGCATTCGTACATAATATAAACGCATAATTTGCAGTGGTGCAATAAAGATAATAATATGTTTTGCCTCTAGCTTGTACTTCATTATTTTCATTGTGCTGTTTTGCCCAAAGTAGAACTAGATCATTATGTAACAGTCTGTAACCAATCCCAAGGCGATATTTTAAATAATCGTAGCGGTTATAAGCGCAAAATCAAGGCCATCAAGTTATATTCGACATTTAATATTCTTTGCTATATTTATCATATTAAAATATATTAGGGGTAATAACATGAAGAAGTTTTCACAAAAATCTTCACGATATTTACTAAGTGGCAGTATCCTCTATATAAATAAAATATCAAAAAGGTGAACAGCAGTATAAATAATTCAGTATCTAGCTAAATTATTTTTTTATAAACATAACAAGGTCAAGAATTCTCATTTATGTTTATTCATTGTTGAATTTGGAAACATCACATGTAATTTGTTATTCAATTATCACTTAATATATGAACACGAAATGGCTTGACCGATTACTTTATTACCTATTCTGATTATTTAGATATAGGTTTGTTAAATGAATACCTCTTTCCGTTGTGGAGATTTGTTTGTGATTTGTGTTATGGTTATAATGTGAATACATGTTGTTACAGTGTGTGTATACCACGTGATAAATTGCGTCATAAATGCTACGTCGGAAGGCAATATTTTGCTTGGATGAAGACTTAAAACACAGATAACTTCACTTTTTCTTCACACTTTGAAATGAAATATAGCACAGTCTACGCTGCTTACGGAGCCCCGCCTTCGGTCATTTACCAGAGTTTGATTGAGAGTTTAGTTTTTTAAAACACTTCGACAAACCTTTTCACAATACGGCCGTCTGACGGAGCACTGTCAAAACATCATTTTCGAAACAGGTTTGTCGAAGTGTTTGATGAAATTAATCACCTTATAAAAATTCTGTAATAACACGAAGGCGGGGCTCTGTAAGCAGCATATACTGCCCTTTGTTTTATTAAAAATGGTGTAGTAAAAGAAAGTTATCTTTGATTTAAGTCTTTATTTAAGGAAATATGTTGCCTTCCGACGTAGCATATATGACGTAATTTATCACGTGGTATACACAAACTGTTGTTATTTGGGTACTAAATAATTATTCGGATACATTTCTGCTAATTGTGTACCTGTTTGTTGGTGGATACTTATTT
Organism: Mya arenaria; assembly: GCF_026914265.1. Taxonomy (NCBI): domain Eukaryota; kingdom Metazoa; phylum Mollusca; class Bivalvia; order Myida; family Myidae; genus Mya; species Mya arenaria. The sequence continues at coordinate 43,316,977 of NC_069124.1, read as the reverse complement.
GTGATAATTGTGTTTTATGGGAAAACATAAGCAACACTGAAATTACCAGTCCCATCCCACGGCAAACGACATAGTGAAGCGTTTTTTCGAGTTTATGTCTTATGGGGTTATCTTTTATTTCTACTCCCACTGTCAATATTGCATTTCCTGAATTTTTTCTCCCGTCGAAGAAAATCGATTCAGTACTTCGGTGTATGATTAAACATATTCATTTGAATGTTTATCGATATATAAGTTATTAACGTTGATAAGACTAATTTATGATTCATCTTATACCGCGTCATCGCGCTGATATATCGCGTTATCGCGCTGTTTTACCGCGTTATCTTACACGGGCGGCTATGGTAGATGATTTTTCTCCCACCACAGTTAAACAAAATAAAGTAAAAAATGTATTTTTTTGCTGGAACTCTTTTGTGCTTAGTGAAAATAATTGCGTATGGATATGCGATAATTCGTAGTTGTCATGGATATGCGCACAGTGATACACATTATGTTAATAGCCAAATAGTTCTAAGGAGAGTGAAGCATTATTTCTTGAAAGGTGCGTGAAAACTGTTTTATGGTAAGATTTGAATCGAGAAATAATTAATTAGCGTTCTAAATATTGCCATAAGACAAGGTTTCCATGATGCTACCGACGACAGTTTTCAACAAGGGAGGTAATTACTATGCGGCGACGATAAAAAAGGAGTTCCATACGGGCATTTTATCTTCACCCGTGGGCAAGATAAGAATTTCTAGCATTGTTAAATTATGGGATCTACTTATCTGAGGTGGGAGAAATTGATATTGTCAACCCGAGAGCAGAATGTCACCCGAGGGGTTATTCATTTAACACAACAAATTTAACAAGGTAAACAAAATATAACATAATAAAATAATTATATCTAGAACAAGATTCCACCGTTAATTTCCTGTCGTCTGATGTTTTTGTGCAGTTATCTTTTCATTAATTTCCAATAAAATGCAAAATATCAGAGTGATGTTAGGGATTACAACACTTTTTCTTTGTTTTTTTTTTATTTAATGACAAACACTTCTATAGATAAATACGATATTTTAGTCAAAACAATATTTCTGCATGAATGGTTGCATGGTATCAAATGGCTTTATCATTCATTTAATATAGTCAAGAATTTTATTTTATTTATAATACAGATGATTGATCATTTGCTTAGATGATAACAAATTAGTTCCAGTTTGAACCTAATTCAACAAGCATCCATTTTGTCCATAGACACAAAGTCTCGAGTCGCTGACGTGAATTCTATTTAAGAAAAGATGTCTGAAAATAAATTGAATGACATTGGACAGATATTATATTACTACAACCTTTATGTTTTCGAGATATGATTTACTTGCTAAAACATGAATGATTTAATTTGGAATATTTTAATAGCTTATATCTTCAACGATAAAGTATGTAGACGTAATTTCGATTATCCATCCCCTTGGGACCAGGCTCCAAAATACCAAAATATTGCAGATCAAATCTCATGTTCAATTTTATTTTACCGAGGAACCGCATGGCATGATCGAAAATTTTATATGTCTTATTATGTTTTAAAGCAGATAATCTAAAGGATAATGTTACATTCAAGGTTTTAAACTACATATTGAAAACCAATATTTTTATATTTTATTTTTTATTTTATTTTCAAACTGACTATAAAAACGGAAGGGTCGGCGCCTATTTCGTAGGTAGGGTCGGATAACCCGAACCAAATGTATTTATTCTAGTATTTTTGGGTAATTAAGACATGGGTTCGTTTTATTAAGCATAACAAAGTATTTATGTCACAACATGCCATTGGGCAGATTATTTAGATCTTTGTAATTGTTAACAGCGCTGTTAAGGTAAAATTTGTTAACTCCCGAGTCTTTACTGCAGTGTAAATCGCACAACGCTACAGGAATAACAATCCCTTTAAAAAAATCGATTGATAACGTTGAATCTTATCTAGTATCACTTTTACTAACAGTTCTTTTAAGCTGACGTTTTAATGGAAACTTTCGCTGTATATCTAAAAAGGCTTAACTCTGGAATACTATAAATAATAGTTTCACGTTAAGTTTAACATATTTCAAGGTACAGCCACAATGCTGTACATATGAAGAGTAGAAGCAGACTGAATGTTTTTAAAACTGATTTAAAATTATTGTCAATAAAATGTATCATGAGACTTCATCAGATCACATTAACTAAACCAATATCAAATAAACATGTTTATGCTCGTCATTTTGATAAAAATATTCAGTTCTACTTATATTATTTCACACTAAGTATTAATACATGTTCTGGTCAACGCCTTGTCAGCGAAACAGTTTTTTATTCGGGGTTTAATTAATAAGATTTCAATCCATTCTGTTCTGTTATAAATCATTTAAAAGATTAATTGTGTGGTAAGATGATCTACAGATTCATCCAATTATTTAATTTATGGAAGACATTTCCAAGAATAAACTCTAAATTGGCGTAATCGGATGACATTAGCTTAGATGACTATTGATTCGGATAATCGGGAAAGGATATTCTGCATCTAGGAATGTCGCATTATTTTTCTGCGCTCCGCTAATGTATGAACTTTCGGGAAATGTAGGTGTCATCGTTTTGCTGTTGTGGCCGTTGCTGATGCTTTGGACGTGTCGTTCAATATATATTCAGCCTTTTCAATGCATAATTAATTGTAGTACGTCCTGCACATGATTTGAATTTTGATGTGGATTGTACTTCACATAATGTTATATACCTTATTACATGTATAGAAAAGTAATATACAATATGTCGGGGAAACTTATCAAAATGTTTCCCGTGACATGAATACTTGATCCAAAATAATATTTCAACAATCCAATGTCAGATGTTGCGACCAAGTTTGGGTCAATAGATCGTAGATGCTCTTTGTCTGCCTTTTTTCCTTCCCGTTAGATGCTGTTGATAACAACATAGACCGTTAATACAAAGGAATACTTGCATACAACGAAAACGATGTTTCCAAACGGTCTCAATAATAAACTTCAACATGCTATTTAATACAATCACATATTTTCCAGTTAATATATATCACTGTTAATATAACTGACATTTATGTCCATACACTAGGTAAGAATCTTTGTGATTCTTACGTATTACATATATGTATTTCCATAAAGTACGAATCATAGCAATTCTAATGGAAATATTTGTCTTTAAAGTTAGTAAGAAACATTGCAATTCTAACAGACATGTATGTCCTTTGAGAAAGTAAGAATCATTAAAATTATTTTGGACATGTGCGTCTTTCTAGTACGTAAGAATCATTTCGATTCTAACGGACATGTGCGTCTTTCTAGTACGTAAGAATCATTGCGATTCTAACGGACATGTGCGTCTTTCTAGTACGTAAGAATGAATTGCGATTCTAACGGACATGTGCGTCTTTCTAGTACGTAAGAATCATTGCGATTCTTACGGACATGTGCGTCTTTCTAGTACGTAAGAATCATTGCGATTCTAACGGACATGTGCGTCTTTCTAGTACGTAAGAATCATTGCGATTCTAACGGACATGTGCGTCTTTCTAGTACGTAAGAATGAATTGCGATTCTAACGGACATGTGCGTCTTTCTAATGCGTAAGAATCATTTCGATTGTTACGGACATGTGCGTCTTTCTAGTACGTAAGAATCATTGCGATTCTAACGGACATGTGCGTCTTTCTAGTAAGTAAGAATCATTGCGATTCTAACGGACATGTGCGTCTTTCTAGTAAGTAAGAATCATTGCGATTCTAACGGACATGTGCGTCTTTCTAGTAAGTAAGAATGAATTGCGATTCTAACGGACATGTGCGTCTTTCTAGTAAGTAAGAATGAATTGCGATTCTAACGGACATGTGCGTCTTTCTAGTAAGTAAGAATGAATTGCGATTCTAACGGACATGTGCGTCTTTCTAGTACGTAAGAATAAATTGCGATTCTAACGGACATGTGCGTCTTTCTAGTAAGTAAGAATGAATTGCGATTCTAACGGACATGTTCGTCTTTCTAGTAAGTTAGAATCATTGCGATTCTAACGGACATGTGAGTCTTTCCAGTTAGTAAGGATCATTTCGATTGTTACGGTCATGTGAGTCTTTCCAGAAAGTAAGAATCATTTCGATTCTTACGGACATGTCAGTCTTTCTAGTAAGTTAGAATCATTGCGATTCTAACGGACATGTGTGTCTTTCTAGTACGTAAGAATCATTTCGATTCTAACGGACATGTGAGTATTTCCAGTTAGTAAAAATCATTTTGATTCTAACGGACTGTGAGTATTTCCAGTTAGCAAGAATCATTTCGATTTTAACGGACATGTGAGTATTTCCAGTTAGCAATCATTTCGATTCTAACGGTCATGTGAGTCTTTCCAGAAAGTAAGAATCATTTAGATTTTAACGGACATGTGAGTATTTCCAGTTAGCAAGAATCATTTCGATTCTAACGGTCATGTGAGTATTTCCAGTTAGCAAGAATCATTTAGATTCTAACGGACATGTGAGTATTTCCAGTTAGCAAGAATCATTTATATTCTAACGGTCATGTGAGTCCTGCCAGTTAGCAAGAATCATTTAGATTCTAACGGACATGTGAGTATTTCCAGTTAGCAAGAATCATTTCGATTCTAACGGTCATGTGAGTATTTCCAGTTAGCAAGAATCATTTAGATTCTAACGGACATGTGAGTATTTCCAGTTAGCAAGAATCATTTCGATTCTAACGGACATGTGAGTATTTCCAGTTAGCAGGAACATTTTAGATTCTTACGGTCATGTGAGTCTTTCCAGAAAGGAATTATCATTTCGATTCTAACGGTCATGTGAGTATTTTCAGTTAGTAAGAATCATTTCTGTTCTAGCGGTCATGTATGTTTTTCCAGAAAGTAAGAATCATTTCTGTTCTAGCAGTCATGTGTGTCTTTCTAGTAAGTAAGAATCATTGCATATTAACGTGCATGTTGGTCCTTCCAGAAAGTAAGATTCTTTGCGATTTTAACGGACGTTTTTGTATTTCAAGTAAGTTAGTTGTATATTTAGGTAAACATACGTCTGAAGTAATTTCGTCTTTCCGTCAAAAATTGTCAAAACGGATTTTGTATGTAAAAAAACGCTTGTGTTTTGTACGTTCGCAGGTATTAGATCTTTATTTTTCGTTTAACGAAACATCGAAGAAACAAATATACGTAGGGAGCATATAAAAATTATATAACTATATACCACGTAGGCTTATTTTTTGGACCAACTATTTGTAACAGCTCATTAAAGTACCCCTGGGTTTCGTAATAAGACAATGTCATATCAACGACCGCCAGTGTATTATGTGCTTTACGTTTCCCACGTGTTGGTGGTATGCCCAAGCACAATACAAAACCAAATAATGTCATTTATGTCGACGGGATTAGAAGAAGCCTAATTAACCGGTATTTTATGATTAAACAGGTGATGCAAGGAACTCCCTTATAAAATGTCACCAAATGCATTTCCATCAAACGCTTACCAATTATACTTGTATTGATTCCTCAACCATATTGACCTTTACCAATCTATAGCAATCCTGAAACGCATTTCAAAATAAATGAGAGCGATATTGGCACTTCAAAGTATTGAAAAGCATGTTAATCGTTGTTGAATTGCCAGATGCACAACACGCGCTGCATTTGAATTGTATACCAAGTACGTTATTGACGCAGTTAGCATGGCAAAGAAAACACACTTAAACTTTTATTAAGACTGAGTCAAGATGGTTTAGGTCGATATTCATGATATTAATCAATCTCGCGCTTTTTTTCTAGATCAAAACCATTACTGAAGCCATTTTGAGTGGTAATGCGAAAGTAACCCAATTTTAGGAACAAACCCACAATCTCATGTGTAAGAGGCTCACACCTATACTACTACACCAATCTCGCTCTTGATCTATTTGTGCAAGTTATGTAGAAAGCAAACACAATTTTACTATATTTTGCATTTAGACCAGAAAACAATTTCTCTACAAGTTGCCTTTTACCAGTCTCAGAGTTTCTGCAAATCAGAGCCTTGAATTTATCCTCACGAGCAAGCTAACCTTGTATAGTCAGGTGTTTTTCGACAGCCTACGAAATTAGGAAAGGATAACTGACATAGCTTTTGTTTGTGACATGTAAATCTGACTTAAATCCCGTCCCACAATACTGGCCATTTTGCGATTCAAATCTTGAATAAAAACAAACAAATGTCAATAATGGTAAAACACTTTGCACCAAATCTACGCAAATCTAGACAACCTTCTGTTACATTGTCTTTAATTACAAAAATGGTGCTGCAGGGGAGTGTTTTATTTCAGCCAATAGCAAAATTGCAAACATGAAACATGATGTAAACAAGTCTGATTGCTTCATTCTTGCAGAACCCTTTGCACAGGTTACAATCACTCTGAAACGTTGTCAAGTAAAGACATACTCTAAAGATATAGAGAGACAGAAACACATATTACTCGGCTCATCCCGTAAATTCAGTTAAATTATATGGGTGATTCAATACTTGCTAATGAGAACAAAATATAAGTTGAAAGGGCATGGTCAATTATAACGCATTACAGTTCACATGATACACACCACAATACAATGTACATCAGCAATATAATAAAGTAAGTTTGTTTTTTTAAACGGCTCGCAGCATGATGCGTCAGTTTTATAATCATGTGGGTATTAAATATTATTTAGTGCGCAGTTTCATGTTATTTACAATAAATGCACCGCTATAAAATGCAACTAGAAAAAATAGTAGCCACATCTGTCTGATATGAGATTATTACCACAGGCATCGTAAACGTGTATAACATATGAAGTTGTTATTTATTTGCAGAGTTTTTATTTGTAAGCTAAATTAGCCATCAGAAACATGCCAGTTCTGTCTTATGGCTCGATATATATCTTAAGTCGAAAAACATTTATCAGAATTTTGATCGAAAAAACAGAGGAACCAATTGCCAAATAGGGCAGGAATGATAAACATTGAATTGCGTATAAAATAACAAAAACGTCCAACTTGCCTTCGTCCAGCACGTTATCTATTCTATTCTGGCGAGCTGCCAATATGTCTTGTTAATTAAGGACGTTCAATGTTTGTTTTGTTTGCTAGCCGCATGGCACTGGTAAGCAGAATAAATGTGATGAACTGAATCAAAATGTGTTATAATATATTGTATGAGCTAACCAGATTGACAAGAAACATTTCTGCGCATCTAAAGGAACTGGATTAATAAAGTTTGGTATTTGGCATTTTATAAGTCCACGAACTGGATCAATAAAACAACCGTTTTGTACATACTAAATAGTTTGTTTTTGTTTAACCTGTGACTAGGTATTAATTTCAATGTCAGTTGCTAAAGTTGAAATGAAATATTCCTTTATTTATTTAGGAATGCCTGTATCAATATTTGTGTTGCCTTTTTTATTGTATGTTGTCTGAGCATTCTGCTCCATGACCTGTATGTTGTCCGTCCTTTGTTATTAATGCCCTATTGTGCTGTCCGTGCCGTGTGCTTTATGTTCTGTAAACTGTCCGTCCTTTGTCATTTGTGTCCTTTGTGCTATCCGTGTCATTTACTTTATGTCGAGTATGCCGTCTGCACCTTTTGTTGTTCGTCCTGTATTGTGTATGTGTCCTTGACTTCATGTCCTGTTAAATCCGTTAAACAATTCGTGCCTTATGTGGTATGTCCAGTGTGTAATCCATGTCTTGCGTTTTATGTTCTGTTAACTATCCGTACCTTGAGCTTCATGCCCTGTATGTTGTCAATGCCGTATGCTTATGTCCTGCATGTTGTCCGTGTCGTGTGATCAATTTCCTGTATGATGGCCGTGCCTTGTGCTACATGCCCTGTTTGGTGCATACGCCCTGTGGTTTATGTCCGGCATGTTGTCCGTGCCTTATGCTGTATGTCCTCTATGTTGTCCTTGTCGTTTGCTGTATGTCCTGTGTGTTGTCCGTATTTTATGCTGTAGGTGTTGTATGTTGCACGTGCCTTGGGATGTTTGTCCTGTATACTGTCCGTGCCGCGTGCTGTATGTCCTGTATGCTGTCCGTGCCGCTTGCTATATGTTCTGTAGGCTGTCTGTGCCGCGTGCTGTATGTCCTGTAGGCTTTCAATGCCGCATGCTGTATGTCCTGTATGCTGTCCGTGCCGCGTGTTGTATTTCCTGTATGCTGTCTGCTGTGCCGCGTACTGTATGTCCTGTATGCTGTCCGTGCCGCGTGCTGTATGTCCTGTATGCTGTCCGTGGCACGTGCTATATGTTCTGTAGGCTGTCTGTGCCGCGTGCTGTATGTCCTGTAGGCTTTCCATGCCGCGTGCTGTATATCATTAATGCGGTCCGTGCCGCGTGCTGTATGTCATGTTTGCTGTCCGTGCCGCGTGTTGTATTTCCTGTATGTTGTTCGTATCTTATTCTGTATTTCCTTTATGATTTCGGTGCCGCGTTCTATATGTCCTGTATGCTGTCCGTGCCGCTTGCTGTATGTTCTGTATGCTTTCCGCGCCTTGAGCTTTTAGGCCTGTGTGCTGTCCGTGTCGTTTTTTGTATGTCCTTTTTGTTGTCTATATCTTATTCTATATGTCCTCTATCTTGTTTTTGTTATGCTGTGTGTTATAAGATATTGTACAAGCTTACTAGATTAACAAGAAACATGTCTGAATATCCGATTTGAGTAATAATATTTTGGAATTTAAACCTCTTTTATTTTTACCATGAGCAATCCCCATGTTCCTCTGTATTAACAAAAAAGATTTTTAATTTTCATTAAATGTCTTCTACTTAAATTAGATAAATGATTTAAATGTTTAGTAAGAGTTAGTTTTAAAGCTAATGCTGCAGTATGTTAAATCTTTAGAGTGGAAATTAACACAATCTAACGATTGGTTGCATATGTTTAATGCTATCGCGTGTCGTGTTATTTGTTTATTAATACAACTGAAAATACACAAAAAAAATGCATATTTTCTTAATAAAATAACATGTCCAAACACTTACATGCAAGCCATTACACACTGAGTAGGGTACGTGACATCATCCCTGCCACAGGATCGTAATCTTCTCGGCAAAAACAATCACAAAGGCCGTAATTGTTCCTCGCTACGCCTCTGCAACAACAGTTGTTAACTTATACGACGCATTTGCAATAGAGAACACGTGTTGTTGTTTTTTGTTTGTTTGTTTTTTAATTCAAAAAGAAATATAATTTTCAAAAATCAGTACAAGTCTGAAATGTTTTGTAAAAATCCTGAAAGTGATTGAACATTAAGGAAGTCTTTTACTTTTATCGCAGTGAACATCGGATGATTATTTTAATATAAGCTTTTTGATCTCAGGCTTTCCAGTTGTTTGTTGAAAAATAACTGAGGAATATATATTCCGTCATCGTAAAATAAAAAAGGTATTTTGTTAGATCATTGTCTGTGTCTTAAAAGTATTAGCCTATGAGATTAAATCGTATACATATCTCTCCTTACGCGCAATTCCGTGCACAGTCGTTGGCGTAGGTGAACCCGGCAACGCCACATACAGGCAAGAAATAATATGGGCAGGCACACGACTTTCTGGAGTCGCCTTCCACGACTTAAACAAATACAAAACTTCATAAGGTCGATCATAAAAAATAACATAAAATTTGTATATCATTTGAAACGTTTTGCATAGCTGATAACTTAATACCGCTAATAGCCTATACAACGGCTTCGGCACCGGTTGGAGTGGCAATTTTCTTCGATTGTTAAAATGTGACCCTTGTCAAAACCTCTTGTTCTTTAATATTTGACATTGAATAGTACTTTCACACCGGACCCCCGTTTTTACGTCCCTCCCGGATATTATTTCAGTGGTATAACGTGGTCCATATCATTTATTGGCTGGTCCGGACCTCGCCAAAAATGTAATATGGACCGCTAACTTAGTTCAATTAAACACATCTAAGGTACTTTAAAACTATTGGTTATATAAAATGTTCGGTAAAATGTTGAAATGATTTTCACACCACTTCATGCCATATGGCATTATAAGGACCTGCCAGTCGGCCCCCAAAAGTGAATGGACCTCGGCTTACGCCTCGGTCCATATACACTTTCGGGGGCTGACTGGCCGGTCCTTATAATGTCATATGACTCTCAGTGGTGTGTAATATTTCTTAAATTATCCTACTTGATACTAGCATTAATCTCAAAATACTAACTATGTTTAATGTCTAAAGCCATCACTATCTTAGTATTATTGTTAACTATTTATATTGTTCTTCTGTCCAAATTGCATTGATTCCTAAAACCTGTTCGTGTTTTTTCAAACACTTTCTGCTAAACTTGTAATCTGAATCGATCTTTTAACACTTTCAATAGATTTGTTTTCATCATGTCTAGGTATAATGGTATGACAAAAAATAAGGTTTTGCTTTATTTATTTGATATTCATGTATGTTGAATATACTCTTCAGATGTAAATATTCTTAATTTTCTTTTCTCTGGTTATCTGTGTAAACATGGTGTTGTTTAATGTGACCAAAGGAAAGCATTTGCTGATTTTGCCAATAAACATAAACAGTCTGTATTGTTTCCTCAATCACACTCGACAGCGTTTTAGATGTTAGGATCAAATAGGATGATTTTCGGTTAAAATCTAACTTCTGGGCCTTTTTATAATTTTGTTCATTATAGTCGACACGTCATAAATGTTAGTTTGAAATTCACCTTGCATTCGTAAAAAATAACCAATAATTTCGAATAATAATGTTAAGTCTCGTCATTTTAAAAAACAGTTAAACTTTAAACAAAATCTTTTTAAACCGGTCAATGCAAACATATTATTTCACCCACCAAGTATATTAAAATAAACTTAATTACAAAGAACATAAATCGGAATAATTGAACTGCAATATTCGGTGGTTGCTATGCCAGACAAAGATCTTGCCTGAATTGTTGAGCTGCAATATTTGGTGGTTGTTATGCCAGACAAAGATCATGCCTGAATCATTGAGCTGCAATATTTGGTGGTTGTTATTCCAGACAAAGACCGTGCCTGAATTATTGAGCTGCAATAGTTGGTGGTTGTTATACCAGACAAAGATCATGCCTGAATTAATGAGCTGCAATATTTGGTGGTTGTTATGCCAGACAAAGATCATGCCTGAATTTTTGAGCTGCAATATTCGGTGGTTGTTATGCCAGACAAAGATCATGCATGAATCATTGAGCTGCAATATTCGGTGGTTGTTATGCCAGACCAAGATCATGCCTGAATCATTGGGCTGCAATATTCGGTGGTTGTTATGCCAGACAAAGACCATGCCTGGATTATTGAGTTTCAATATTCGGTGGTTGTAAAGCCAGACAAAGACCATACCTGAATCATTGAGCTGCAATATTTGGTGGTTGTTATGCCAGACTAAGACCATGCCTGGATTATTGAGTTTCAATATTCGGTGGTTGTAAAGCCAGACAAAGATCATGCCAGAATTATTGAGCTGCAATATTCGGTGGTTGTAAAGCCAAACAAAGACCATGCCTGAAATATTGAGCTGCAATAGTCGGTGGTTGTTTAGCCAGACAAAGACCATGCCTTAGTTATTGAGCTGCAATATTCGGTGGTTGTTTAGCCAGACAAAGACCATGCCTGAATTACTGAGCTGCAATATTCGGTGGTTGTAAAGCCAGACAAAGACCATGCCAGAATTATTGAGCTGCAATATTCGGTGGTTGTTTAGCCAGACAAAGTCCATGCCTTAGTTATTGAGCTGCAATATTCGGTGGTTGTGTAGCCAGACAAAGACCATGCCTGAATTATTGAGCTGCAATATTCGGTGGTTGTTTAGCCAGACAAAGACCATGCCTGAATTATTGAGCTGCAAACAATTATGATTGTTATGTCTCATCTTACTCATGTTGCATGCTTGATTCGGCTATCCAATATTGCGTGAAATTAAAACATCTTGTACTGGAAAACAAACTCTCTAGAGGCAGACACGGTCTTGTTAATGACTACATAAGCATGGCGGATAGTCTTGTAAATATTTACGGAAAGGATTAATTATTTTCACGAATATCCTGATTACGCTTTATGATATTACAGGGACTTGATACTTAATGGTACCAAAATCAGCAAATACAGTATTTCATTAAAACAAGCTTAGAATTGTCAATAAGAGCCAGTATATGGCCAAAAAAATCATTTAATGCAATTGAGAGAATGAACGCAACAATCTTAGCTGACCTTTCCACGTTTAAAATAGAACAGAATGGTCCTCTCTTCACATATAACGCGTAATGGTTTTTAAAGGCACTTGAACCTTTCAGTGTTAATCTCTTTCAAATGTTTCCATCAATTTCATCACCGATGTGTCTTGGGGTCTGTGTTGACGCTATTTACAGCAGTTTTCCGCTTCCTTGAACTGTCCGTCCTTTTGGAAGGTCATGAAGTGTGTATATCGGGCATGAAAAAGTCACGTGATGAGTGTCAATACATATACAGACGTTATGTATTAACTTACCGGGTAAACAACCCCAGTAAAAGTCGAATGGAAATAATACGCAAAGAATACGATAAATATGACGTTAGCGTTATGATACATCAAATAAGTAAGATGCAATGCGTTGTACACAAAATCAATTTTATGTCAATTTTTGTTTGCTATTTTTGTCACATCTGGGGTCTTCTCCCTTTAAAAGTGAACGGCGTTGATATCTATAACCATTCCTACATTTAACAAAAACGTTGACACTCGTCTGTAAATTAGGTTGCAAACAAACCAACATGGCATAGATAACTTCCATTGTAGCTATGTAACAACATTTACCCAATGGAAACTACCTGGAAATCCCATAAGTGGATGATCCTAGTTAGAGGCAAAAGTTTAAGGCTTTAAAGCCACACCATGAGAGACAAACGACATAATTACACATCAACAATGATAGATGACAAACGCATTCAAATATTTGTATTAATACAGGTTTTGGTTACCGCCTTGTCAGCGAAACAGGATATATTTCGGGGTTATAATTTTCAATCCGTTCTGTTTAGTTATAAACCATTTAAAAGATGGATGACGGGTTAAGTTGATTTGCAGATTCATCGAATTATATCACTTATGGAAGACATTTCCAAGAATAAACTCCAAATTAGCGTAATCCAAATTGTAATGAAAAAAATTAATAGTAGCGTCATCACATGATTTGCATTTTGATGTGGATAGTACTTCATTTGATGTTTAATATTTATAACATGTTAAAATAATATACAATACGTCGGGAAAACTAATCACAATGTTTTCCGTTGAACGCACACAGATAATATTTGATCTAAATCAATGTTTTATCAATCCTTTTTCAGATGTTGCGACCAATTTAAGTTCATTAGATCATGGATGTTTTTGTCTTGTTCTTTCAGTTAGATATTGGTTTTTGGCCTTCCAGAAAGTAGGACTCATTGTGATTTGAACGGGCATGTATGTCAATCCAGTAAGTTAGAATAGTTGCCATTCTGACGGACATATATGTCATAAGAGTAAGTATGATTCATTGCGATTCTTACGGACATATATGTCCTTCCAGTAAGTAAGAATAGTTGCCATCTTAATGCTCAGCACTTCAAGCTGTTTCCAGTAAGGATTAACAGAAGAGTTAACTACATCAGTTTTGGTTGTTATAAGGCAATGTGCTAGTCAGAAATTTGCTTTTGTGCTAGTCAGATATTTGCTTTTAGATACATATTTCTTAACAAAAATAAGCAGTATAACTCATTTTCAAGAGTCATTTCTTTGGACCAACTTTTTGAGACTGCTCATTAATGTACACCTTGGGTTTCGCATTAAAACAAGTTGAAAACAACGACCGCCAGTGTATTATGTGTTGTACTTTTCCCATGTGTTGGTGTTAGGCAAAAGAAGAACAATTAAACCAAATAATGCCATTTTTAGCTCGACTATTCGAAGAATAAGGAGAGCTATACTACTCACCCTGGCGTCGGCGTCGGCGTCGGCGGTGGCGTCGGCGTCGGCGTTGGCGTCACATCTTGGTTAAGGTTTTGCATGTTAGCACCTTTAAGTCATTATCTCAGTAAATACATCATGTATTGCATTGAAACTTTACACACAGGCTCCCATCTATTTAAACTTCTTATTTAATCAAGTAAGATAACTCTATCTTTTATTATATATAATTTTTGCCCCTTTATTATGCGACTTAGAAATTCTGGTTAAGGTCTTGCATGTTACCACATAGGATAATATCTCAGCAACTATTTGATGTATTGCATTGAGACTTTATACAATGGTATTCAACCACCCAACTTAATATAATAATAACCAAGTTAGATAACTGTATTTGGCAAATAATGGCCCTTTATTATTAGACTTAGAAATTCTCGTTAATAGTTTGCATGGAACCACATTTATGTTTATATCTCAGCACACCATGTATTGCATTGAAATCTAATCTAACAGTGATCCGTGCATGTTTCGCCAAAACTTTTCAATCCTTACATTGAAAAGCGGCGGAATAGTCGAGCGCGCTGTCTCTGTGAAAGCTCTTGTTGTCTTCGGAATCATACGAAGCCAAATTGACCTTTATTTACGATTGAACAAGTGATGCAAGGAACTCTCTTATAGTTTGGCAACAAATGCATTATCCATTAAATACTTACCAATTATGTTTGTTTTCTTTCCTGAATTATATTGACCTTTACCAAACTATAGCAATCGTGAAACGCAATAAAGGGAAGCGGTATTGGCACTTGATAGTATTAAAAAGCATGTTTATTATTATTGAATTGCCAGATGCACATCATGCGCTGCACTTGAATTGTATACCAACCGTGATATTGACGCAGTTGGCACAGCAAAGAAAACACACTTAACCTTGTATTAAGACTGGATCGATTTAATTCGATATTCAAGACAGTTAAAGGTTGATATGGATCACTTTCGCGCCGATTTTCTAGGTAGAAACTGTTCCTTAATGGACGCCTGTACCACTAGACCAATCTCGCTCTTAATATATTTGTGCTAGCTATGTAGCAAGCAAACACAATTTTACCACTAGATACAGTTTGCATTACTTGCATTTAGACCAAAAAACATTTCCCTACAAGATGCTATTTACCGATCTTAGAGTCCCTTTAAAACAGAACCTTGAATTTATCCTGACGACCAAGCTAACCTTGTATAGTCAAGCTTATTTGGTAAGCTTACAAACTAATGAATTGCACAGATTTTGTTTTTGTCATTTAAATCTGATTTCAGTCTCGATTCCCAAAAATACTGGCCATTTTTGCAATTCAAATCTAGAATATAAGTAACAAAGAAATGTCAATGGTAATACATTTTGTAACGAATCTTGGCAAGTTGTCAATAATTACAACAATGGTGATGTAAAGAAACGTTTTATTTCAGCCAACTGCAAAATTGCAAACATAAAACATGATGTACAAAAGTCTGATTGCTTCATTCCTGCAGAACACTTTGCATAGCTTACGATCAACCTGAAACTCTGTCAAGTACAGACATAATCTACAGGCACAGATAAACAGATACACATAACTTTATACTGTGCTGCTCGGCTCATCCCTGTAATTCTAATAAGATTATAATGGTAGTTCACTTATTGCCAATGAGAGCGAAATATAAGTTGAAACGGCATAGTCAATGACAACGCATTACATGTCACACAATCGAAACCACAATACAATAAACATCAAAAATAGCAATATCAGCAATAGAATAAAGAATGGTGATTTTTTCACACGGCCCGCAGAATGATGCGTCATTTTTATATCATGTTGGTATTAAATATACTTTAGTACGTAGTTCCATGTTATTTACCATAAATGCACAGCAATAAAATGCAACCAGAAGAAGAAATAATTGCCACATCTGTCTAATATGAGATTATTACCACACGCATCGTTACCGTTTATAGCGAGGAAAATTGTTATTTATTTTCAGATTATTCATTTGTTAGCTGTCGATTGTACCAGCCAGACTTGCCAGTTTTCTCCTTCGGATTAACCTTCAGGCGTAAAACAATATTGCCTCCATCAATACATCTCACGGTATAAGAAGTTAACGTAATGAAACGAAGAAAAATCATGTTTATCAGAATTTTGATTGAAAATACGGAGGAGCCAATTGCCAAATCGGGCAAAAAGTATAGACATTGCCTAAATGCATAGTAAACAAATACACCAAACTGGCCTGCGTCTAGCAAAATTTCCATCCCATTCTGGCGAACTGCCAATATGTCTTGTAAATTAAGGACGTCCAATGTTGTTTGACACTGGTAAGCAGAATGAATGTGATGAACAGTATCTGATTCTGTTTTAATATTTTGTACGAGTTTACCAGATTGACAAGAAACATTTCTGTGTATCTGATAGAATTGGATTACTAAAGTTAATGAAAAATAACGTTTGGCATTTTGGGCATTCAATATGCACGAACTGGATAAATCAAACTACTGTTATGTACATAATAAACAGTTTGTTTAACTCGTGACTAAGTAATCTTTTTAATGTCAGTTGCTAAAGTTGTAATAAAATATTCACTTATTAATTTCGAAATGCTTTTATCAATTATGTCCGTCTTGTGTCCTTTATGCCCTATGTGCGTCCGTTGCTTGTGCGTTATGGACTCTATCCTGTCCGTCCTTTTGTCCTATATTCTGTCGGAGTAGTGTGTTTTATGTTTTGTATGTTGTCTGTGCCTTTTGCTCTATGTCGAGTATGCTGTCAGTTTTTTTGTCGTTCGTCTTGAATGGTGTCCGTGTTGTAGACTTGATGTTTTGTTCTGTTATATTAATGCTGTTCCTGTCATGTCCTGTATGTCCTGTATGCTGTCATTGTCTTGTGCTTTGTGTCATGTATGCTCTCCTTGTGTTATGCACCATGCCCTTTACGATGTCGTTACCGCCGTGTGCTGAATTTCAAGTATGCTGTCCATGCCTTGTGCTTTATATCTTGTATGCTGTTCGTGCCTTGTGCTTTATCTCCTGTATGCTGTTCATGCCTTGTGCTTTATTCCTGTATGCCATTCATGCCTTGTACTTTCTCTCCTGTATGTCGTTCATGCCTTGCACTTTATCTCCTGTATGTCGTTCATGCCTTGGGCTTTATCTCATGTATGTCGTTCATGTCTTGTGCTATATCTCCTGTATGTCGTTCATGCCGTGTGCTTTATCTCCTGTATGTCGTTCATGTTTGTGCTTTATCTCCTGTATGTCCTTCATGCCTTGTGCTTTATCTCCTGTATGTCGTTCATGTCTTGTACTTTATCTCCTGTATGTTGTTCATGCCTTGTGCTTTATCTCATGTATGTCGTTCATGTCTTGTGACATATCTCCTGTATGTTTTTCATGTTTGTGCTTTATCTCCTGTATGTCGTTCATGCCTTGTGCTTTATCTCCTGTATGTTGTTCATGTCTTGTGCTTTATCTCCTGTATGTCGTTCATGCCTTGTGCTTTATCTCCTGTATGTCGTTCATGCCGTGTGCTTTATCTCCTGTATGTCGTTCATGTTTGTGCTTTATCTCCTGTATGTCCTTCATGCCTTGTGCTTTATCTCCTGTATGTCCTTCATGTCTTGTACTTTATCTCCTGTATGTTGTTCATGCCTTGTGCTTTATCTCCTGTATGTCGTTCATGTTTGTGCTTTATCTCCTGTATGTCCTTCATGCCTTGTGCTTTATCTCCTGTATGTCCTTCATGTCTTGTACTTTATCTCCTGTATGTTGTTCATGCCTTGTGCTTTATCTCCTGTATGTCCTTCATGTCTTGTACTTTATCTCCTGTATGTTGTTCATGCCTTGTGCTTTATCTCCTGTATGTCGTTCATGCCTTGTGCTTTATCTCCTGTATGTTGTTCATGGCTTGTGCTTTATCTCCTGTATGTCGTTCATGCCTGGTGCTTTATCTCCTGTATGTTGTTCATGTCTTGTGCTTTATCTCCTGTATGTCGTTCATGCCTTGGGCTTTATCTCATGTATGTCGTTCATGTCTTGTGCTATATCTCCTGTATGTCGTTCATGCCGTGTGCTTTATCTCCTGTATGTCGTTCATGTTTGTGCTTTATCTCCTGTATGTCCTTCATGCCTTGTGCTTTATCTCCTGTATGTCGTTCATGTCTTGTACTTTATCTCCTGTATGTTGTTCATGCCTTGTGCTTTATCTCATGTATGTCGTTCATGTCTTGTGCCATATCTCCTGTATGTTTTTCATGTTTGTGCTTTATCTCCTGTATGTCGTTCATGCCTTGTGCTTTATCTCCTGTATGTTGTTCATGTCTTGTGCTTTATCTCCTGTATGTCGTTCATGCCTTGTGCTATATCTCCTGTATGTCGTTCATGCCGTGTGCTTTATCTCCTGTATGTCGTTCATGTTTGTGCTTTATCTCCTGTATGTCCTTCATGCCTTGTGCTTTATCTCCTGTATGTCCTTCATGTCTTGTACTTTATCTCCTGTATGTTGTTCATGCCTTGTGCTTTATCTCCTGTATGTCGTTCATGTTTGTGCTTTATCTCCTGTATGTCCTTCATGCCTTGTGCTTTATCTCCTGTATGTCCTTCATGTCTTGTACTTTATCTCCTGTATGTTGTCATGCCTTGTGCTTTATCTCCTATATGTCCTTCATGTCTTGTACTTTATCTCCTGTATGTTGTTCATGCCTTGTGCTTTATCTCCTGTATGTCGTTCATGCCTTGTGCTTTATCTCCTGTATGTTGTTCATGGCTTGTGCTTTATCTCCTGTATGTCGTTCATGCCTGGTGCTTTATCTCCTGTATGTTGTTCATGTCTTGTGCTTTATCTCCTGTATGTCGTTCGTGCCTTGTGCTTTATCTCCTGTATGTCGTTCATGCCTTGTGCTTTATCTCCAGTATGTCGTTCATGCCTTGTGCTTTATCTCCTGTATGTTGTTCATGTCTTGTGCTTTATCTCCTGTATTTCGTACATGTCTTGTGCTTTATCTCCTGTATGCTGCTCATGCCTTGTGCTTTAACTCCTGTATGTCGTTCATGCAGTATGCTTTATCTCCTGTATGTCGTTCATGTTTGTGCTTTATCTCCTGTATGTCCTTAATGCCTTGTGCTTTATCTCCTGTATGTTAACCATGCCTTGTGCTATATCTCCGGTATGTCGTTCATGTCTTGTGCTTTATCTTCTGTATGTCGTTCATGCCTTGTGCTTTATCTCCTGTATGCTGACCATGCCTTGTGCTTGATCTCCTGTATGCTAACCATGCCTTGTGCTATATATCCGGTATGTCATTCATGCCTTGTGCTTTATCTCCTGTATGCTGACCACGCCTTGTGCTTGATCTCCTGTATGCTAACCATGCCTTGTGCTTTATCTCCGGTATGTCGTTCATGTCTTGTGCTTTATCTCCTGTATGCTGTCCATGCCTTGTGCTGTATGTCCGGAATGTCGTCCATGTCTTGTCCTTTATCTCCTGTATGCTGTTCGTGCCTTGTGCTTTATCTCCTGTATGCTAACCATGCCTTGTGCTATATATCTGGTATGACGTTCATGCATTGTGCTATATCTCCTGTATGTTGTTCATGTCTTGTGCTTTATCTCCTGTATGTCGTTCATGCCTTGTGCGTTATCTCCTGTATGCTGTTCATGCCGTGTGCTTTATCTCCTGTATGTCGTTCATGCCGTGTGCTTTATCTCCTGTATGTCGGTCATGCCGTGTGATTTATCTCCTTTATGTCGTTCATGTTTGTGCTTTATCTCCTGTATGTCCTTCATGCCTTGTGCTTTATCTCCTGTATGTTAACCATGCCTTGTGCTATATCTCCGGTATGTCGTTCATGTCTTGTGCTTTATCTCCTGTATGTCGTTCATGCCTTGTGCTTTATCTCATGTATGCTGACCATGCCTTGTGCTTGATGTCCTTTATGCTAACCATGCCTTGTGATATATCTCCGGTATTTCGTTCATGTCTTGTGCTTTATCTCTTGTATGCTGTCCATTCCTTGTGCTATATCTCCGGTATGTCGTCCATGTCTTGTCCTTCATCTCCTGTATGTTGTTCGTGCCTTGTGCTTTATCTCCTGTATGCTAACCAAGCCTTGTGCTATATCTCCGGTATGACGTTCATGCCTTGTACTTAATATTTGTATGTTTTCCTTGCGCGTTATGCATTTTATGATGTTCTCGCCTTGTGCTTTATGTCCTTATTGCTGTCCGTGACTTATGCTTTATCTCCTGTAGGATCGTTCATGCCTTGTGCTTTATCTCCTGTATGTTGTTCATGTCTTGTGCTTTATCTCCTGTATGTCATTCATGCCTTGTGCTTTATCTCCTGTATGTTGTTCATGTCTTGTGCTTTATCTCCTGTATGTCGTTCATGCCTTGTGCTTTATCTCCGGTATGTCATTCATGTCCTGTGCTTTATCTCCTGTATGTCTTTCATGCCTTGTGCTTTACCTCCTGTATGTCGTTCATGCCTTGTGCTTTATCTCATGTATGTCGTTCATGTCTTGTGCCATATCTCCTGTATGTTTTTCATGTCTTGTGCTTTATCTCCTGTATGTCGTTCATGCCTTGTGCTTAATCTCCTGTATGTTGTTCATGTCTTGTGCTTTATCTCCTGTATGTCGTTCATGTCTTGTGCTTTATCTCCTGTATGTTGTTCATGCCGTGTGCTTTATCTCCTGTATGTCGTTCATGCCGTGTGCTTTATCTCCTGTATGTCGTTCATGCCTGATGCTTTATCTCCTGTATGTTGTTCATGTCTTGTGCTTTATCTCCTGTATGTCGTTCATGCATTGTGCTTTATCTCCGGTATGTTGTTCATGTCTTGTGCTTTATCTCCTGTATGTCGTTCATGCCTTGTGCTTTATCTCCTGTATGTCGTTCATGCCTTGTGCTTTATCTCCTGTATGTCGTTCATGTCTTGTGCTTTATCTCCTGTATGTTGTTCATGTCTTGTGCTTTATCTCCTGTATGTCGTTCATGCCTTGTGCTTTATCTCCGGTATGTCGTTCATGCCTTGTGCTTTATCTCCTGTATGTTATTCATGCCTTGTGCTTTATCTCCTGTATGTCGTTCATGCCTTGTGCGTTATCTCCTGTATGCTGTTCATGCCGTGTGCTTTATCTCCTGTATGTCGTTCATGCCGTGTGCTTTATCTCCTGTATGTCGGTCATGCCATGTGATTTATCTCCTTTATCTCGTTCATGTTTGTGCTTTATCTCCTGTATGTCCTTCATGCCTTGTGCTTTATCTCCTGTATGTTAACCATTCCTTGTGCTATATCTCCGGTATGTCGTTCATGTCTTGTGCTTTATCTCCTGTATGTCGTTCATGCCTTGTGCTTTATCTCATGTATGCTGACCATGCCTTGTGCTTGATGTCCTGTATGCTAACCATGCCTTGTGATATATCTCCGGTATTTCGTTCATGTCTTGTGCTTTATCTCTTGTATGCTGTCCATTCCTTGTGCTATATCTCCGGTATGTCGTCCATGTCTTGTCCTTCATCTCCTGTATGTTGTTCGTGCCTTGTGCTTTATCTCCTGTATGCTAACCATGCCTTGTGCTATATCTCCGGTATGACGTTCATGCCTTGTACTTAATATTTGTATGATTTCCTTGCGCGTTATGCATTTTATGATGTTCTCGCCTTGTGCTTTATGTCCTTATTGCTGTCCGTGACTTATGCTTTATCTCCTGTAGGATCGTTCATGCCTTGTGCTTTATCTCCTGTATGTTGTTCATGTCTTGTGCTTTATCTCCTGTATGTAATTCATGCCTTGTCCTTTATCTCCTGTATGTTGTTCATGTCTTGTGCTTTATCTCCTGTATGTCGTTCATGCCTTGTGCTTTATCTCCGGTATGTCATTCATGTCCTGTGCTTTATCTCCTGTATGTCGTCCATGCCTTGTGCTTTATCTCCTGTATGTCGTTTATGCCTTGTGTTTTATCTCATGTATGTCGTTCATGTCTTGTGCCATATCTCCTGTATGTTTTTCATGTCTTGTGCTTTATCTCCTGTATGTCGTTCATGCCTTGTGCTTAATCTCCTGTATGTTGTTCATGTCTTGTGCTTTATCTCCTGTATGTCGTTCATGCCTTGTGTTTTATCTCCTGTATGTTGTTCATGCCGTGTGCTTTATATCCTGTATGTCGTTCATGCTGTGTGCTTTATCTCCTGTATGTCCTTCATGCCTGGTGCTTTATCTCCTTTATGTTGTTCATGTCTTGTGCTTTATCTCCTGTATGTCGTTCATGCATTGTGCTTTATCTCCGGTATGTTGTTCATGTCTTGTGCTTTATCTCCTGTATGTCGTTCATGCCTTGTGCTTTATCTCCTGTATGTCGTTCATGCCTTGTGCTTTATCTCCTGTATGTCGTTCATGTCTTGTGCTTTATCTCCTGTATGTTGTTCATGTCTTGTGCTTTATCTCCTGTATGTCGTTCATGCCTTGTGCTTTATCTCCTGTATCTCGTTCATGCCTTGTGCTTTATCTCCTGTATGTTGTTCATGTTTTGTGTAAGCTTTATCTCCTGTATGTCGTTCATGTTAACTTTGTGCTTTATCTCCTGTATGTCCTTAATGCCTTGTGCTTTATCTCCTGTATGTTAACCATGCCTTGTGCTTTATCTCCTGTATGCTAACCATGCCGTGTGCTTTAACTCCTGTATGTCGTTCATGCCGTATGCTTTATCTCCGGTATGTCGTTCATGTCTTGTGCTTTATCTTCTGTATGTCGTTCATGCCTTGTGCTTTATCTCCTGTATGCTGACCATGCCTTGTGCTTGATCTCCTGTATGCTAACCATGCCTTGTGCTACATATCCGGTATGTCATTCATGCCTTGTGCTTTATCTCCTGTATGCTGACCATGCCTTGTGCTTGATCTCCTGTATGCTAACCATGCCTTGTGCTTTATCTCCTGTATGCTGTCCATGCCTTGTGCTGTATGTCCGGTATGTCGTCCATGTGTTGTCCTTTATCTCCTGTATGCTGTTCGTGCCTTGTGCTTTATCTCCTGTATGCTAACCATGCCTTGTGCTATATATCTGGTATGACGTTCATGCATTGTGCTATATTTCCTGTATGTTGTTCATGTCTTGTGCTTTATCTCCTGTATGTCGTTCATGCCTTGTGCGTTATCTCCTGTATGCTGTTCATGCCGTGTGCTTTATCTCCTGTATGTCGTTCATGCCGTGTGCTTTATCTCCTGTATGTCGGTCATGCCGTGTGATTTATCTCCTTTATGTCGTTCATGTTTGTGCTTTATCTCCTGTATGTCCTTCATGCCTTGTGCTTTATCTCCTGTATGTTAACCATGCCTTGTGCTATATCTCCGGTATGTCGTTCATGTCTTGTGCTTTATCTCCTGTATGTCGTTCATGCCTTGTGCTTTATCTCATGTATGCTGACCATGCCTTGTGCTTGATGTCCTGTATGCTAACCATGCCTTGTGATATATCTCCGGTATTTCGTTCATGTCTTGTGCTTTATCTCCTGTATGCTGTCTATTCCTTGTGCTATATCTCCGGTATGTCGTCCATGTCTTGTCCTTCATCTCCTGTATGCTGTTCGTGCCTTGTGCTTTATCTCCTGTATGCTAACCATGCCTTGTGCTATATCTCCGGTATGACGTTCATGCCTTGTACTTAATATTTGTATGTTTTCCTTGCGCGTTATGCATTTTATGATGTTCTCGCCTTGTGATTTATGTCCTTATTGCTGTCCGTGACTTATGCTTTATCTCCTGTAGGATCGTTCATGCCTTGTGCTTTATCTCCTGTATGTTTTTCATGTCTTGTGCTTTATCTCCTGTATGTCATTCATGCCTTGTGCTTTATCTCCTGTATGTTGTTCATGTCTTGTGCTTTATCTCCTGTATGTCGTTCATGCCTTGTGCTTTATCTCCGGTATGTCATTCATGTCCTGTGCTTTATCTCCTGTATGTCGTTCATGCCTTGTGCTTTATCTCCTGTATGTCGTTCATGCCTTGTGCTTTATCTCCTGTATTTCGTTCATGTCTTGTGCTTTATCTCCTGTATTTCGTACATGTCTTGTGCTTTATCTCCTGTATGCTGCTCATGCCATGTGCTTTATCTCCTGTATGTCGTTCATGCCGTGTGCTTTATCTCCGGTATTTCGTTCATGTCTTGTGCTTTATCTCCGGTATTTCGTACATGGCTTGTGCTTTATCTCCTGTATTTCGTTCATGTCTTGTGCTTTATCTCCTGTATTTCGTACATGTCTTGTGCTTTATCTCCTGTATGCTGCTCATGCCATGTGCTTTATCTCCTGTATGTCGTTCATGCCGTGTGCTTTATCTCCTGTATGTCGTTCATGCCGTGTGCTTTATCTCCTGTATGTCGTTAATGTTTGTGCTTTATCTCCTGTATGTCCTTCATGCCTTGTGCTTTGTCTCCTGTATGTTTTTTATGCCTTGTGCTATATCTCCGGTAGGTCGTTCATATCTTGTGCTTTATCTTCTGTATGTCGTTCATGCCTTGTGCTTTATCTCATGTATGCTGACCATGCCTTGTGCTTGATCTCCTGTATGCTAACCATGCCTTGTGCTATATCTCAGGTATGTCATTCATGCCTTGTGCTTTATCTCCTGTATGCTGACCATGCCTTGTGCTTGATCTCCTGTATGCTAACCATGCCTTGTGCTATATCTCCGGTATGTTGTTCATGTCTTGTGCTTTATCTCCTGTATGCTGTCCATGCCTTGTGCTGTATGTCCGGTATGTCGTCCATGTCTTGTCCTTTATCTCCTGTATGCTGTTCGTGCCTTGTGCTTTATCTCCTGTATGCTAACCATGCCTTGTGCTATATATCTGGTATGACGTTCATGCCTTGTGCTATATCTCCTGTATGTTGTTCATGTCTTGTGCTTTATCTCCTGTATGTCGTTCATGCCTTGAGCGTTATCTCCTGTATGTTGTTCATGCCGTGTGCTTTATCTCCTGTATGTCGTTCATGTTTGTGCTTTATCTCCTGTATGTCCTTCATGCCTTGTGCTTTATCTCCTGTATGTTAACCATGCCTTGTGCTATATCTCCGGTGTGTCGTTCATGTCTTGTGCTTTATCTCCTGTATGTCGTTCATGCATTGTGCTTTATCTCCTGTATGCTGACCATGCCTTGTGCTTGATCTCCTGTATGCTAACCATGCCTTGTGCTATATATCCGGTATGTCATTCATGCCTTGTGCTTTATCTCCTGTATGCTGACCACGCCTTGTGCTTGATCTCCTGTATGCTAACCATGCCTTGTGCTTTATCTCCGGTATGTCGTTCATGTCTTGTGCTTTATCTCCTGTATGCTGTCCATGCCTTGTGCTGTATGTCCGGAATGTCGTCCATGTCTTGTCCTTTATCTCCTGTATGCTGTTCGTGCCTTGTGCTTTATCTCCTGTATGTTAACCATGCCTTGTGCTATATCTCCGGTGTGTCGTTCATGTCTTGTGCTTTATCTCCTGTATGTCGTTCATGCATTGTGCTTTATCTCCTGTATGCTGACCATGCCTTGTGCTTGATCTCCTGTATGCTAACCATGCCTTGTGCTATATCTCCGGTATTTCGTTCATGTCTTGTGCTTTATCCCCTGTATGCTGTCCATGCCTTGTGCTATATCTCCGGTATGTCGTCCATGTCTTGTCCTTCATCTCCTGTATGCTGTTCGTGCCTTGTGCTTTATCTCCTGTATGCTAACCATGCCTTGTGCTATATCTCCGGTATGACGTTCATGCCTTGTGCTTAATATTTTTATGTTTTCCTTGCGCGTTATGCATTTGATGATGTCCTTTCCTTGTGCTTTATGTCCTTATTGCTGTCCGTAACTTATGCTTTATCTCCTGTATGATTCCTTATCGTGAAGTTTATTTCCTGTTTGATGTCCGTATCTTCTGCTTTATTTCCTGTAAGATGTACGTGCCTTTTGCTTTAAATCCTGTATGCCTTTTGTGCATTGTGCGTTATCTTGTATGATGACCGTACACTATTCTTAATGCTTTGTTTGCTGACAATATCTTGTGGCCAAACGGTCTCAATGTCGTATAGCCCGTTTCTTGCTAGTCGATCATATTCTTAGGCGTAATGCCGATGTCACAGTGAATCAAAGCAAAGGCAATTATATTGGGATTTATTGTACAGATCCGCTTCCATTATTCTACCACACTTCATATTTGATGAATGGTTTGTTTTTGTTATTACCGCAATATTTTACACGATAGTGTCTGAATTAACAATTCATATCAGACACGAACAGTTTCCTGCAATCAGCTGTTGTCATTGTCCACCTATAAAGAAATTTTTGTGTGTCATAAAATTAGTCTAGACTCGTATTTTATTCGGGAGAGGCGGAAGGAAACCGGTCATAAATGCTCATATAAGGTTATTCAATATAAACAAATAATTTGCGTTCAAAATAGGAAACTATCAATATATGTGTATATCCGAAATGAGAGTTACATTCAATTGTGCAAAAAATACAATTTTTAATTTGGAAATTATTTTTATTATCATTTCACTGTCTTACATGATTTTTATAGAAAAACACTTCACAAATACAATCTTCATTTACACTAGTGAACTTCAAAAACTTAAAAAAGTAAGGAGCATGCTGAGAATGCAAGAATCTTGTATATTTAATGTTGTGTAAAAAAAACTCAGAGATATCGAAATGTCATGTAGGGAAGTCATGGATATGTTTTCCATATCGAATCTCCTCGCTTATTTAGGTCTTAACTTATCACTACCATTGGTAAATTGGATGTCTACTAAAACACATTATTCTTAAATCAATATGTACATAAAATGATCGCATTGACCAGGTACGTGTACTAAGTAATTGTTAATGTGTATTTATTAGTAGGTTAATGAGAAAACTCTTTACATGCAGTTCATTGGCATGGTATATGATGTACTGGCAGCTACAGTTATTTTCAGGCAAAAGCCGCGCAACATTCACCTGAAGTGTATATAAAATATACTATAATATCAGTTTCAACAGTTATGCTTTGACATGGTAAACCACAACCCCTCCTTAAGCCGACTATTATTATCATTTTCACACTACAATACATCAATTTTTTACTTTGAATAAACCATTTTTTATGAAACTATTTTTCTCAGAAAAACCCTCATTAATTCATAAAGATACCACTATCAATATACTATCAAATAACATTTTACAGGTGGTACAGCTATGTACACCACTGACTTTGTTTAATAAGCCATCAGTATGGCTATCAGTATTAGCACATAGTTACAAATTCAGTGGATCAGGGCGATTTTGGTATCCTGCCCGATCTGATAATATGATGAGAAGTATCCCCATAAACACTTTTCGAGGTGATCTTAGAAATATGTTGACAAGATTCAGGTCGTTTGCAATTTAAATCAGTTTTATTTTAACCCTGAGTAAGTCCATTCTCCCTCTGTATAACCATAAATGAAATTTGAATTTTCAATAAATGTAGTCTATTTCTATGAAGAAAGCCCTTCTATGAGTCAACTATGTATGACCGTGGGCGACTTACTTCTTTCAAAACTATACCAACTGTTTTGAAATACTTATAAAACACCCTAAACTTTTTTTGTTATTGCGACTATATTTATGTTGAGTTTTGGAATGCATTTGATTCTCCTGTTATGCAACTTTCTTTGGTTTACTGATTTTAAATCGAATTTTGAAGGAAGGTGAGGCAAAATATTCGATATTTCTAAACAAACAATAGTCCTCACAAACTAGAACTATTCTGCAACGGTATCGAAGTGTATTTTTTCACTGCAATGTCAGGCCATTCAGCTTATGTTTACATACTCTTCATTGTCTGAATAGCTCTCTCCGCCTCTGCATTTCCTTGCAGATATCTATGACCTCTTGTTATATGCCTTATATTGCATTTAAACATGAAGTAATGAAGTGATTTGATTGTTATAGTGGCCCGTTGTCAGATGTAAATGTGTCACAATAACCATGTCTAGCAACGATTGAGTTCAGGAATTTGCTGACATCAAACGATAATGCAGGACGTACCTTTGGTCTATATTCCTACCAGAGTAGTCTACTACCAGTATGACCATTCGACATGAACATTTCTGATCCAAAATGTGTCCATGGTCTATCACCGATTTATGTTTGATCATTAGCTCCGCATAATCATTTTTTATTGTTACACAAACATCATATGTACAGACCATATTTTACATACCTCTTGAAATGCCTATACTCACAACACCACTATCTTTGGTCCTTAGCTAACACTTCGTTATATGTTGGTGGATCCCATGAATCAATGATACGTTATGGGTATGATTAATCTGTTTCTCGCAATCAGGATGCTCTCATTAAATGATATCCTCCCGGGAAATGCCCATCAAATATTTCTTATTTCACAGGCATCCTGATTGCTTTGTAGCCACCCAGTTCATGTTCAGTATTTCATGTACCATAGCATTGGACGAGGTAAATAACTGATTTTCCTGAACAAAACATTATGTGTCACATTTAAGACCTTTTGTGCAATTTGCAATTGTCTGCTCAAAATACCCGCTATAATCGCACGTGCGCAATTGTAAATGAGAACTGTCCTGAGCCTAAATCTCTTAATTGCAAGTCATTCAGATCTTCTAAATACTAGAATGAGAGTTGTCCGGTGGTTAATAGAGATTTATCTGTGAAACAAATTGATGTTTTACTGTTTTAAACATTTTAAATTTATCCACAGTTCCAAATTAAACGTCCGCGTGCACAAGGCTGGGGTACAATTTCAACGACGACATTTCCGAAATTACGTTACGTCGCATACAAATTAGCGCTATTTTCGTATAAACTATAACTTATTTTATATACTTGCAAGGCATATGATAATCATGTTCTGTGTAAGATCTCAATATATTTCACATCCTGAACAAAAGTGCATATATCAATTCAACTCGTGAAATATAACTCCTGTTGCTCAATGGGTGAAATATAAAACGTTCTTTCACTGACACAAACAGTTATCCTCTATGTTAAATGGTCGAATGTTAAAGGGTATTTTAACGTTGTGCTTCCAGTCCAAAAGCTATGTCCTTAAATTATCTTTAGATAACAGTATTTTCCTCTGTTTCTGTGAGTGACCTTGCGGCAAAGTAAGTTAATTGCATGTCCTATTGGTTGGTGATTGATATATGCTTGTATATATGCCATGGTTACTTGGATCAGCTTGTGTATACTTATTTGGATCATACAAACCAAGCTCCGGTATATTTGAGATAAACTTTTTTTTTACCAAATGCTGTGTTGAACAAATCACTAGTTATTGTACACAAGAGATCTCACAACTTCTTTGAAAACTCAACATGCAGTCGAGTCAATTTCCCTAGCTGAATAACCATGCCTTCAAAACCACGCATCCCATGTATATATGTGAGTGAATTTATGTTTGTGTTAGCCTTGACCTTTTCAGGATCAGCGAAATTTCCATCCCCCAATGCTCGAACCAGCATATTTGAATTGCCTTTTTGAATTCACATTTCTCTGAGATCAACGTTACATTTATATTCTGCGTTTGCCTCAGAGCAACGTTAGGTCTAGCATCATGCTATGTTTCTAAACGACGAAATACTCAAAGATCAGCAATTTGGCATATTTTCCCTTTAGTCTCTCTATTTTTCTGAAATCCATTTTGGTAATGTTCAGATGAACTTGAAATGCCAAACGGTTAAGACTCTCGCCAGAGTTTCAAAGAGGACTAATGAATGGAATCAATTATATGCCGTCTTCTTTAAAAACCCTGATTTTGCCTCTATAGTACTGAAATATTTCGCTCTTGTCTAGACACCCCATTTTTTTATAAATATGTAGCTGGCTGAGGGTAATTTCATCTCCTAATGTCTTCATTGCGTTTCGAAAAATCAAAGCAAATTCTCATTTTGTCATTTACATTTGGTACAAAATACAATCAGTCGGCTGATCGACCCTAAAACTGTCGCCGTTGTTTTCAATTTTCTCAAGTTGGCGTTCTGCTTTCGGAAGCAATAAAATTGAATCACTGTGCGGCACTAAAGTGCAATCGTTTTTGCTTTGTCTTTTAAGGAAATTTAGCATTTCGTGATCTTTGAAAATGTAGAGCTATTGTTGTTTGCCGCATCAAAGCAAATGATTTCGTTAGTGTTAAATTTTTCCAAACAAAAGTTTCGACAGGTTGACCAAATAATCTCTCTAAACCTTGAACTATAAATATTTTGTCACTCGATTATAGGTGACCCAGGACATTACTGTATTCCATGGCCATTGTTGCGTTGTTTTTGTCTGCGTAGGACTGCTTATGTCACTATTTTATCAGATTATGTACAAACTTCCAGGTTCAGGGATCGCAGGAATGCATGACTTCGTTTACACGTTTCGTTTTGTTTCTCGACCTGAAACATCCGATCCACTCGTCCGGTTAAACACAACCGCGACACACTGTACCGACTGCATTACATTGTTGTCTCGCATGCAGCCTTGGTGCCCCGTTACGGGTGCATGTTTGTGATCTTTTTTTCACAATATTTGTATCAAGTTCCGGCTTTGTTTTGAGTTAAAGATAAACAATACTTATGTTTTAATAGCGCAACGTCAGTTTTTGCCTTTGAACGGATCTGATTGTCTTCTTAAGCTTTAATTCGTGGTCGAACTTCATAATTTTCTGACAGTCTTATGATTTTTTTATATTCCTACAATAGTTCTGTTTTTTTAACCCTTTAAGTCACCGTGGCAAGGATTTTCTGAAAGCATGTACAATGGTGTAATAAATTCCTATTACGTTTTGCCAAATTGTTTGTTTTTTTCGCATGGTCGAAATGTATATTTCGTCGCGATTGCTTTTACAACCTCTTTGTTTCTATGTTTCAGCATTTTTTTCTGATAGGTTTAGTGATTTGAAAACGTCCTCCGCATCCCTTTCTATGCAATATAGAAATATATTAATTTTAACACATTCACCCTGTGCATTAAGTCATCTAGCAAAACTAAATTGTTCTATCTGTCGTAGCCATTCAGCAATGTCCTCTTGTCTCTTTTCTGGTGTTTTAACAATAAAAGTAGCCATTTGATTTGTTTATTTGTTCCATTCAAGCACTTCTGATTTTTTATTTATTTACTTTATTTTCTTATTGACTTATTGATATAAATCGAGCTTAATGTACATTTACCATTAACAACATGGCGATAGTTGTGTACTATGTGCTGTCTTTTAGTGTTTGTCCATTGTTTGCTGTTTATTTGACCTTTATCCTGGTGCCTTTAAACATGATCGTAGTTACAATTAAAATAATTTGTTATTGCTAGCAAATGTATATCATTTGTAAGTACAATTGAATTTACTTCAAGCAAGCATAAACCAACTCATATAAGAGTACTAAGTAATAAGCACTTATTCTTATAAGCATATAAGATACTTTTCAAGAGTTATTTCAAATAACTGCTGCATTTTGATGGTGTTGTAAGCCAGCAAACCCTGTTGTATTAGAAAAGTGTCAAGAAATCATGAGATAAAGCTACAAATTTGAATTCTGGTATTCCCCGAAGCACTGTCTTGGTTTCATATCGGAACGCCAGTATGTAAATCAAATTGAATGATAACAGAGGTTTGAATTGGCAATATGATCCCGATGAAACTTACCATTTTGTAGTATTTAAAACAGAATTTCAAAAAGAAAATACATTACGTGTATAGAGCTCATATTATTTGAATGTGTGAGGCGATAACGGCCCCTAGCGTGTACGTATTCGTGAGCTTTAGTGAGATTTGTTGTAGTTATTATTCGCAAATACAAATTTAAAAAAATATGTGTAACAAATACAAATAAATAACAAAACTATTGGTTCAGCTTGAAAAGCTGTAGTCATTGACAATGCATAAACTATCACATGGTCGATTACGATATACAATTAACATCAGCAATAGGATTAAGTATGCAGCACGTTTAATCTTATACGCATATCTTGATATACGCTATAAAGCTCACACGTACTTGGCCATCTTCTGGAACGCTTGTGGTAAGCGAATAAAAGGCCTATCTACGGCATATTTATAATCGGAGTGAAGTTTCATGAACCATACCGACTAGAATGTAATCGTCTGATCTGAGCTTCAGCGAGAACTACGACTGATGTCAGATTGAAAGAGTTTTTTTTAAATATGTGTACCCAAAACGCTCGCATGTGTATGAGTAAGCTTTATATTGAAATGCCATTAATATACTTTAGAACTTAGTTTGATGATAGAAAACCATAAAGGCACTACAAAATAAGAGCGACCAGTTGCAACATCTGTGTGATGGAGGAATATTGCCCAGGCATTGTAAATGTTTATGCGTACATATTCTGTTTGCTTTTCATAATATTAAAATGTGAAAAAAATATTTTTGTGTATACATGTTCTGGCATAAAACGTTAAGGTAATTTTGCGACGAAAAATCTTGTTTTATTAGATTCTTGAATATAAAATGACATGGATTGGGTTACAAGAGTGCTCAAATACTATGCAAGAAACACTTGATAGTGCATGTATACATACTCCTTCCAAACAATGCTGCATTGTTTGTTTAGAAAATTGCTTGTATTTCAATTATACAATGAAAGTTAAACCCCGTATTCAAATATATATCTACCATAAAATAACAAACACAAGGCTGTGACCACAAAGACACGGAAAAAATGCACAAGTTACTCAACCTTATCACCAACTACATCAAAACACCTTGATCAATAATTGTTTGGATAACCGCATTGTAACGGTCAGTTAAAGAAGTATGTACTGGGGATATGGTAAATGGTAAAGTCATTGTTTTGCTGTATATTTTTAAGCTGTATTTTAAAAACGAATTTAGACAGCATATTCTTCGCGAAAAGACAATTACTCCCAACCGTGTCCCGTAAGATTTTCCATCCTTTTCGGCGAACTATCAATATTTCTCGTAAATGAAGGAGGCTCCATAGTGTTATTTCTATCCATATGACACTGGTTAGCAGATGAGTGTGGTGAACTGTACCAGAACGTGTTATACGTTTGTTCTATGAGCTTACTAGATAGACAAGATATGATATGTGTATCTGAAGGAATTGGATTTCTAAATAAATAAAAAAGAAGGATTGGTTTTTTTAGGCATCCTATAAGTGGATAAACTCGATAAAGCAACCCAATAGTATTTTCACAGTGTGCTCGATTTTAACAAGAAGAAAACACTGTGATTAAGCAATAGTTTCAATATTAATGTATTTATGCGGATTCTTAAGATTGGTTCCAAATATTCATTTGTTGTTCTTCGAATGTCTGTATCAATGTTTGGGGTCTGTTTATGTCATGAATGATGTCTGTGCTTTGAGGCAAAACAGAATCAATTTCGTAATATAGGAGTTTATGGTACTCAGTATTATTCAATCTTCTATGCATCTGTTTACCGATAACTACCATATATTACAAAGAAGTGTTAAAGTTAACAATTAGATAAGACACGAACGGTTCCATGCTCTCTGAAGCTAACATTGTTTTCCCACAAAGTAATTCTTCTTTGTATAACTATTAGTCCACAACCTTAGTAATAACATAACAACGAAGATAAGCTTATACATGCGTATTCCGCCTAATTTAATATTTTGCGTTCGAAACTATTAAATTATGCATATCCGAAATGGAGCCACATTACATTTGCAAGTATTGTCAATATAATACGTTTACAATTGAGGACTATAATGTTTTGTGCACATCAGACCTTTACGTATACCCTTAATGCTTGTCCCGATTCTCACTCATGAACCCTATGGATTCATAATGAAGTTTGTAAATCACTCGTTTAAAAACGAAACGCATACATAAAAGCTTAATGCATTAACAATGGCCACAAGTTGCGAACTATCAGACAGAAACACCATCACGTCAACCATCTTGCTAGAACTGCTTAGCAGAAGTATCATTAGAACTTGCTTCGAAACTTCTCTAAAACAGACATTCGGAAAATTAAATAGATAAGTGCCAGACCAACGACGGTTTCCAAGCACCTCCCACCTCTCATCCAGGATGACAATGTCTATAAATCGACCAATAATAAGGCAGATCGTCTGAATAACTTTTGTCCATCACGGACCCTTCTAAATATTCCTAATATTCCTCTTTCTACTGGCTCTGATGTTCCATCTCGGCAGGCTTTTGCTATTTTCCGTCAAGATGTTATTGACACAATAAGTTTCTGAAAAAATGCAAGTCGCATTTCCATTTAGTTAGGTAAATTTATTTTTATTATTCTTTAACCAGCTTAGTGTTGTTGTTTTTTTCATTAGCCCAGCCTCTGTATGCCAATACAAATTAGTATAATGCTGGAAAAAAGCCTGACACCAACTTTTAAGTCTTTGTTTCCAAATCTGTTTTCACGAAAGGCTAATATTTCACATGAACCAGCTAATGAACCAATCAACAACTAACGAATTTCTGACGCTGTTTTAAGTAAGAACGTTATTTCTTTCTTAATGTATTCCATCTCCTTCTTTCACTAGACATCACATTTCCTAACTCTTGTCCAGGCTAAGACGCCTTCAGTTGAAGATTATTTGATATATTGGCCATGCTTTAAAAGGTTTTCATTTAACTATCAATCACACAACAATGGAAGTGATTTCGATTGTGTACTATTTAAAACTTATAATTTAAAGTTGATTGGAATCGACATTTGATTAGAAAATTGCTTGTCAGAATGCGAACAAGCATGTTGGATAAATCAGACGAACGACAAAGTCACTCCTCTGAAAATAGAAACACATTTCTAATGGGTAAAACGAACACATATTGTTAACATTTAGACTTGCGTACAGCAGCCATGTGTAAACAACTTGGATTAGCTGTCCACATGTTATCTAATGGCTAGTGTGCACATTAAAAATATTACATATTATTGTTGGATAAATATTTACCAAAATTGAATAACGTTTGACAGTGTATGCCATCGAACAAATGCTGCTTCCAAAGAAACCTTTATTTATTATTTACCAGGTATATTAAAATTATGGACTGTTATGACTAATAATAATGTCATTCGTTCTAAAAATGAAAGAAATAATATTTTCGCTCCCTTTTTTGAACATTTGAATGCAGTTTTCATCATACTATGTAGAATGGATGTTTTTATAACGAAATATTTCCGGCCAGTAATATTTAAATCCCCACTAGTCAATGAAATTGAAATCAGATTTGAATTGATTCTAAATCACCTCGTTAATGAGCGCTTGCTTAGTTAGATCTAGCATTTTCAATTATGCAAAGTTTAAAATGGTATGGCAAAAGCCGAAAATTATTTATTCTTTTTTGTCGTGATCGTGTCTTGCGTACCAATTGTTAAACGCACAATGTCCTGCTTATTCAAGTGAAACCAGCTCTAAATGAATGAATCGCCATCCTTCTAGTTCGTATAACTAGGTGAATTCATCCCAAAAAAACAATAAAAACTCACCAAAGATGATGCTTTTAGGCAGCAATCCCTGTCGTATTGGAAAAGTGTCAGGAAATAATGACATAAAGCTACACAATTGAATTCCGGAATTCCTTCTGGCTTCCATATCGGAATGCCATAATGTTCAACGATGATGACAGAGATTTATTTTTGCACTATAGTCTCGACACACGTAACAATTTAATTTCCATCAGAAACCTGTTTTATTAGATTTTAGATTTTTAGATTTTAGACTTTTGAATTTTCTACTACTTGGCTTTTCCCTGTAGTCTTCATTGTATTACAGAATTAAAATGTTATGCAATTAAAAGTTTGTAGTATGCTTCATAAACATACTCGATTGTTTTTTCTTCCTGGAAAACGCTGAAAACACACTGATTTTAAAAGTACGAACAAACGATATAAACGAATATCAATGGTTCAAATGACTGCATTGGAACAACCTTTTTTTAGGTATCTTGACCAAGTCCTGTTTAAGGCATCGATTTTCGCATAAATATCAACCTTTATATTTTCTTGTACACTATGCCCATTTAATTTTCGTAATTTAATATGCAGTTGCTTTTGTTTAAACAATAACAGATTTCTATCCATGCTGATAGTTGTATTGTATTTTTGAATCATGGTAGCAAAAGAGTGTCATGAATATTGTCGATAGAAAAGGACATTTTTCCTCCTCGCAATTCTCAGCGGATTTGATATTAATTGAGAATGATCACCTGTGTAACTTTAAGGACCGACTCCAATTTTCCAGTTTTCTGTGAAAAAAAAACACTTTTGCCTCTTGTCACACAGAGTAAAGCACCAAAAGGGATACCTTGGAAAGACCTAATATATCCTGACACATAAGCCAGAACTAGAAATGCATAACCATTGCTTGATATGCAGTTGGATTTAGCCTAAATCGCATGAACTTTAAAATATATATAAGTTATTTAAATCCAATTATCACAATAATTATACTATGTGTACAGTGTTACTGCCAACAATTGTAAAAAAATTGGACATACGCAACCTTTAGCTAAGTGTTTGTTTGCAACAACCATCATCGATACATGTCCATTGCTTTTGTGAGCCGCGTTAAATTTGAAAAGTTTCCCCGAATAGTGTTGATGACTCGGTTTACTGCAATATTATTATATGTGTTGCCATAGATTTCAATACATAGAAGAAAATGTCAAATTTACCTATAAGAAAGTCACTTTAGCCCTACAATTACCTCAAGTATACAATTTCCATCTTCAAATCATAATATTCTCGTTCTTCATTGTCGTAACGATAAATCATTCTAACTCTGAAGCTGATTTTGCTATAAACAGGTTAGTTTTGAGTAATAATTTCTTACTTATTTTCATTTAAAACATACCATATACTGTGTGTAGTCTGTGTCTAAGGAAAGAGATTCCAACAACATATTTCTTGTCTTACAACGTTGGTTATATTTATAATTCAGATCTTGAGTTAAAGTTACATACTATTGTAAATGAAGGAACGCAACAACGGAAAATCATTATCTGTTTGTACGGAAATAGAAAGCGTGGCGTGAAGAAACGTTTAATTGTTGTCAATTGCAACATGTTGCACTTAAAAAATTGATTGTGGTTTCAGACAATACCTTATTAGCTGACAAAAAACGAAACATTACATATCGTTCATGGTAAGAAATGGAATCAGGAGCGGTAAGATTCATGTTAAAAGGCACAAGGACAACACCCAAAATACATTAAACATACTGCACAAAGCAAAGTGTAATAGTAAATGTAGGGTCGTATGATCTTAGGATGGTCAGTGTTTTTGGAATTCATTAGCGGTTCACTCTAGTTATGCGAACCCGACCCAAAACAACTTCTAAAAGCGAATCCTTCAAAATATTGGTTGTATTTTATGAAATTTAACTAGGATAACAAAATATTCAACGATGTATATTTCAAAAATTGTATTTTAGCATTAAAAATCAGAGTCATTTAGTGCAAACCCTTTTTAAAAAAAATGTTCGATATAATATTCCATCTCAGAGTCTTATGACTTTAAAATATAAAGTATACACTGATATATGTCTGAAAGGGAGAAGAAATAGACCTCTTATAGTTAGAAATGATTTGTACTTTCCACCTACTGTTCTTCTAAGTCAGTGTTTTACAATGAGCTATTGTGTCGCTTTATACTTAAGAAAGTACAATCCAAGTGTATAGTTTCCCTTAATAACTACAACATCCAGTTTTATTCAATTACATATTCACGACGATCGGGATGATTTTTATTCAACCGTATGGACAACAAAACAAGGTAAAATAGTGTTTCTTTATCATAATGGATACTTAAAACATACTCCCAACTGCCCTACGTCTGGCGCGATTCCCCATCCTATTTGGAAGACTTACAATTTGTCTCGCAAATTGAAGACGTTCCGCGATATAAGACTCAGTTTGCTTTTTAGTATCACTAAAACCAGGATTATAGGACACTTTTTTCTAATAACCGCCATTTTATACACAATAGTGTCTGATTTCCTATTTATATCAGGCATGATCAGTTTCGTGCAATTGCTGGTATTTGCATTCGTCTCTCGGAATTAGGTAGTGATTGTGAGTAATAAAATTGGTCTAGGGCCGTCCTCTTCTTTCCAAATGCCAAGGAAAACGATTAAGTAAACTTGATAATTTAAATATATGTTTTCCTTTTGGTGTTTCGTCTTAACAAATGTTTAAGGAATAATTATGTTGTTATCATTTCAAATATCTAAAGATTGTAATTATCAGTGTAAAAGCCAAAACAAGATATTTTTAACAGAACAGAATTGAATGTACCAGGCAATTATCAATGATTTATAGATCGTAGAAAAGTTTCTGTAGAACATTTTGAGGTACTACTGACACAAGCAAAGATCGAGAGTGGGAGACATCCAAGCGCAATTTGCAGGATATTTTTGGAAAACTCCATTTATACAAATTAGAAAAATCAGTAGTATATATCTGTCTTATAGGAAAAAGCATGGTCAAAAACGCAAACTTGTTTAAACCGCCAGTAAATTTACATTTGACTGACCGTTTCAAGGTGGTACCTAATAGTCATTGATAAAAATCATCTAGCTATTTATATAGTATATATGTACTGTGTTGTTTGTGGAGTTTTGTTCTGTTGTTCCATGTTACTGGTTTGTGATTGTTTGTTTTTGTGTTCAATGTCTTTGGCGTTTGCCCTGTGCCATTAAACGTGGTTTAAGACTTAACTTTCGGCTACTGAGCTTGTTTCTGTAGTTTTTCATACAAACATTTTATGACAGCGATTACACTCTCCTGATGGTTCCAGTAAATATCTCTTCCAATAACACGGAACAATCTATCTGTTTACAACAATATTTTGACCCTTATACCCATGGTCTACAACATTTGACTGATTATATAGTATATTATCCCGATATTACAAACCAGAACAAGAGTCGAAATCTATTTAAAATAGTATAACAGATGGGTTTTTAAATGATATTGCCATAGCAAGACATCTCAAGAAAACTGGGCTTCACTTCACATTCGGATGCAATTACACTATCTGACCAGTAATGACACGTGAGTGGCAGGTCCTATCTAAACCTGTTCGCTCAACCCTTTTTAAATTAGTACAGGAGATAACTTGTAAGGCTTTTATAGACTGTATTCGATACAGAAATACCATAACGTTTCATAGACATAAACAGAATTCATGGAATAAATTAAAGAAGTTTTTTTTTCAAAATATTTTTAAGTTTAACCATGTGTTGGCGAACTTTGAGACGGAGAAGTTATTGGTTTGCTTTCCGACAAGCAAGAAATGATTTTGCCTTTTTTAAAACAAACAAAGACATAAGAGTTCGCCGAACCATATAACAAAGTACATGTGAATATGCAGAGAAAAGCATAACAAATGAAGTATGCTTACTGAAATGAAAGGCAGCATGTCAACTTTGGAGAACGAATCAATGTTTTGCTATAACCTAATGGCATTAACTTAGAAATATAAAACAGGCTCGAGAGCAATTTGACGTTCCCGTTTTAGTGAAGTTCCCAAATGGTTGGTAAAGTTTAATTGTAATATTGTATTAAGTTTCTTTTACAAACAGCATTTCCTAAACTTCTTCTCCTAAGACTTTCTATATAATTGAATACAGCTCATCGGAGACGTTAACTATGCGATAACAAAACAGCTTTCAATTAAGGCGATTGCCAAGTAGGTTTAAATTTACAAGATCTTTAAGTGCCATGTTAACTAAACGGGAACATTTCAGTATTCATTAAATACACTATGATTGAAGCCAAAGAGACATTACATCAGACACAATTATATAAACATCAGTTCACATTTTGGGTAAACAGCTTACAAGAATTTATAAAACAATTTAGTCCACTCCGGGATTTGATCCTTTCAAGCTCTATGTTTAAGAGTATGCATTATTCTTACATACGTTTATTTCTTCATTTGATGTAAAGTGAAAGATGAGTATTTTGATAAGCAATGACTATTCACTCACAGCTGGGAACTGTTTTTGTCATATCGCAAATCATAGTTTAAGTTGACGGCCTGTCCGTGTATATATTTATAGAATATACGTGACCGCTCACAGAATTCGTCTCAAGTGCACTACTTGAACCATTAGAATTAACTTTTTGAAAAAACGGTGGAGAGCATATACTTATTATATCACAGATTCGTATCTTTGATTGGTTCATTCTGGAAAACAACACTCTGCATTGTTTGTCTATATAATAAAAAGTGTAAGCCTTGTGTACCACAAGTGTTCAAATATGTGTAAAATGTGATTTAAAATTATTTGCTGCAAAATGCCGCGATCCAATTAAAGCTGATATAAAAGAAAGACAAAACAACTCAACAATTGTATTCACCGTTACTAATATATAACGCTCCTTATACGCACTTCTATGGTAGATAATGTTACTGATATGTGTCGCATGCACCTCATTATTTCAGCTGTTCTCTTCTCCTAAAATAATTACAATCAGGGTAACACTGCTTTTTCTTATCACGGTAATATTTTACAGAATGGTGTCTGAATATACAATTCAGCTCAGACACGATCTCCCCTAAACAAAGTCGTTCTTGTGTGTAATTGAATAAGCCTGGTATCGTATTTTTTCTCGATAGTCGGAAGAAATGCTTAGATTATTTGTAAGTCAAAATTTGGGGTGATATTTAACGTGTGCAAATATTGCCTGCAAGTGTTCATTTGTCAATGTTGAACACTGTATCGTGCAAATTGAGTCTGAAACCATTTAAAGTTCAATGACCTAATAAATGTATGAAACACAATTCACATATACATACTTTTTTACGCACCAGTGAACAAAATGACTGTCAATATGGTTAAGTAAGGCAATGGAGCATGACACGCAAATACACTAGTCAATCTCTTTATAGCACTGTTCCATTATAAAGAAACGAAGAAATCAAATGATATGTTAAGCAGTTTTGTTTGGGTTACCGATTTCACCCTATCTAAATTAATATTGTTTTTCAGCATTGGAGTTCTCATTTGTAAATGTTATGTATACGAAGACAAGATATACGTTAGATGATTATTATTAGTATTTTCTAAACTAACCTAACGACTTCCGAGGTTTATTTTTGTATTACCTTATTATCGTATCTCAATGTCCCACCGGATATATGACAAAGAATAGATTTCGAGTTCGGGTAAGGACATCTTCCGTCGAAAAAAATGGGTTTGATTCAAGATACATATTTTATGTCATTTTTTATATTATTGATATAGTTGCAGTCAAATTTCGTTCGATTTTGACTTTGCACGGCGATACAAAAGTCACAATATTTGAAACAAATTTACACATAAAGGCACCAGCGGAAGCTGTATTAATACGATTGCAATTAAAAAAAAAACTCTTTTATAACAACAAAGTTACTCGTTTTTTCCGTGTGTTCGACCACCAAATCTCACAATATATTCATTCTATAAATTTTGTTATCCTACTTCCCTTCCTATTAAATCATACAAAACGAGCGCGGAAGGAAGGTTATGTATGATAACATAATAGACTCAGATTCTTTAACCACAAGTTCAATACTGACTCTACACAATTCTCTCAAACATTAAATCTTTTTAATGAATGCAATTTTCATGGTTTACGACTTAAAATTTCAATAAATATACATTATCCTTTGATACGGTATATATGCATTTATTGTTAGGAGGTTAAATCCTAGAATGTGTGCAACTTAATTCCCCGTATTGGCTTTAACATCAATATTTATGCGAAACACTACAGTAATAAGCTCAGTAGCAAAATGTTTAAACATTAACCCGGTTTAATGGCACTGGGTAAACGCCAAAGACATAGCACATAAAAACAAAAAAAAATCACAAACAA
The DNA here is from genome assembly GCF_026914265.1 of Mya arenaria. NCBI lineage: Eukaryota > Metazoa > Mollusca > Bivalvia > Myida > Myidae > Mya > Mya arenaria. Next base: position 43,275,121 of record NC_069124.1, on the reverse strand, counting down.
GACAATGTTCATTTTTCTAAAGATAGAAAAGGTGACCAAAGCATTGTTATCATCTATCTTGCTACAAAGCGAAGTTTCAAAATTTATATCACTAAATGAAGTATAAAATACTTCTGTATGTCTGTCTTTAAAAAGACTCGCGTCACGATAATTGCACTGATTGATGAAATTTTCACACACTCTGCTTCTTCTCTTGCATGTCAGATTCTGACATATTGGTCGTATTTTAAAAGGTTTCCATGGAACTATCAATCAATCCGCGCTGGGAAGTGTATAATTCAGTACGAATAAAGTAGTTATGGTGGTTTACTGCCGATATTTGATACTAGATTGCTTGTAAGAAATCCGGAATGCATTTTGTTACTGTCAAATCAAATTCAATATAAATATTGCAAAAAATTAAATCAATCAAATTATATAGTTCCACTAAACTTTATTCACATCTATTGGTAATATTCGATAACTTAATTTGGATAAGACGTGATCAGATATTGTATTTTGTATCACTGCGGACACTTGTACTAAAATTGTAAATGAATCAACGTTGTTGTATGCCGTCCAACTAAATTAATACTGCTTCTTAGGAAACGTATATTATAATATTTTTTGATATATCTTATTAAACGCAATACGGATGGAAAACAATGTCGTTTGTTCAATTGTCCATAATAGTTAAATCTGTTGCTATTTTGGCGAACATTTTGTTTTTGATTGAATTTGGATTGCATTTGGTTCCCTAATTTTAAGATTATTAAAGATAAACACTCTCGATTTACTAGTATCATGGAAAAGTGAGCATAGCTTCCTTAAAAAGATATAGAAAAAGTGCTTGATTCTTGTTTTCAATACTTATCTTTCAAAGCATACGTTATCTCTGTCCATGCTTTTATAGTTCGCTTCTTGTTCTCGCATCAACTACGTTACTACATGTTTTAAAATGCCTTGCATTTACCAACAAAAAAAGCAGTATTAATCGTATTGGACAATTTCAATCTTTCCTGTTAATATTGGTTGAGGCAGTACCATACAGACAAAAACACATTCTAAATAGATTCATTGGTTGGAATATCGATTTTTCTAACACTGGTCAGATGATCGGAAACATACGTACGGAAAGTACTACCTCGTAATATTGTTTTTTATTCGTCATTAAGATCGTTCTAATCTAGTCATAGGTGTGTGTGTTTTAACGCAATGAGAGATAGATTCTGACTGCTTGAATCTTCTAAAACGTTTATGTCGTATTATGTTTAAATATTTGTTGCTAAAGATATCAAATTATATTAAAAAAAGGTGTTCAAAATGCAAAGGTAATTTATGCCAAGTGATCGAGAGAATAAACTTCTCGGTAGTTATAAACAATAATGTTTCTTAGTATTGGTGAGGACGTTGCCTTATGATTTTATACCATAAAGTATATACATTGAAATTGAGCTGGGTGGAACATAGTCGCCGAATCTCTGTAATATAAAAATAAAGCACGGGCAGAGAAAACGTTTATAGCGTGGACAATGGTGATTGTGCTTTCAAACAATACCTTATTAACTGATGAATAAACGAAACAAAACATGTCATTTATTTTGTGAAATGGAATAAGGGGCAATTAACTCATCTTATTAAAACGTGAAAGATTAATATTTAAAAGTTCACGCACGAACAAAGCCCAAAACATTCAACAAGAAGCACAGAACATTCAAAAATTTAGGGAGAGGACCTTATAATGGTCTCACAGGATGTTCACACTAGTTTATGAGTACTCGTCCCAGTAAGGAATTCCATAAACGATTAATCATCCTTCAGACAATATATTTTGACAGTTCTATGCCACAAACGCCATTGAGTGCAAAAGTGTTTTTTTATAAATGATTAGATATTATTCTCTTACGATATAAAATGTAAAAAAGACACTTATAAAAGTCTGAAAGTTTAAATGTGTTTCTCTTGAGAAGAAAAGTTCCTGAAATAGTGTGTTCGAGAACAAAAATGATCGTACTCCACACCTACTATTCTTTAAAGTGAGTGCTTTTACATTAGGCTATAACGACGAGTTATACTGAAAAAGGTCATCAATCTAAGTGGATATGGATCTATAAACAGTTACAACATCCAGTGGTTTTTAATTCAATATTCACGACGAACTTTATATGCAACCCCCGTGGACAACAGATCATGGTAAAATAGGGTTGCTTTTGCATAATGGATACTTCAGAGATGAACTGGCCTACGTCCTACTCGATCCCCAACCCTTTACGGAGGTCTGTCAATATGTCTCGTGAAGTAAAGAAGTTCCACGATGTTTTGCTTACAGCATAAAGCATGGTAATTGTGACTAACTGTGTCAACAACAAATTCTGACTCAGTTTGCTTTTTTACCATTAGTAAATATTTACATACACACATCTTTCCTTAACGATGGTTGTTGTTTATCAATTTCACATTATTTCTGTATAAAGTGCAATGGCATTTCCCATCGAAATCGCGTGCGTTTGTTCGATACTTCTGTCCTGTCATTGGGCGTAATAATACAAATGGGCGGGGCATATTTACTACGGAACTATTTTTTTCAATGAAATCGTAGTAAAGTTACTGGCAACAATAATTCAGGGTTCTCAATAAGTTTCGGTTGAACCGTCTGAAATCGTAAAGTAACCGACCAGCTTCTACTTTTTCTACTGAAAATTCATTTAGTTTTACAAATTTGAACCGGCCCTATTGCCATTTGAAATGTCCATTTTGGCCGGCAGCCGGTTCTTATTGAGAACACTTAACATACTAAACTGTAATCTGCAGTAAAGCAGTTAAAACAAAATAAGCAACGATAATTTGATTGGTTTTAATGTAGATGATTTCATGATAGACGGAACAGTTGAAGACCTATTAAATGGCAATGATGACGACTTATTTCGGAATTTGGAATTGACATTTGGTAAAAATAAAGCATCTGACAAAACATGAAATCGAGGATATGAAACAATAACATATTGTAGTGCTCCCAGCAACGTCCAGAAGAAAGAGCTCAGTTCAACACTAAGTATTCTCGCGTCCTCTGGCTTACCTTCCGCGAAAGTTCACGTTACCCCACCGCCACTGTCGTTTCATCCAAATTGAATGTTAACTTCCAAAGAAATGACAATGCACTTGCTGATTTGTCTAACACCGTATTCCAACATGATTCATACACCAACTGATTCTTCAAAATAACGCTCAACAAGTAAATTGACTGGAATTTCTCTCCAATTTGAAAACTCGTGACTAGTATCGCGTATTATTGCGAGATATAATGAGAACTTTGTAGGTGGCAATATATTTGTTATTTTCTTGTTATTGTTAATATATCATAACTCAAGTTGTATTTTTCTAGTTGTAATACAGTTAGGATACGTATTCATAATAAACTTGACCTTGAAAATATAGAAAAGAAACATATGAATAAGGAACTATCTAATTTGCGCATTCATTGTTGTATAAAATTAGGTTACGATAGCTGTTCTAATTTACCCACCGTTGAGAACAACGAGAGAAAGAAAAAAGAGAAAATGCCCTTGAATATTCTGTTTATTTTAACAGAAATGTAGATTTAAATAAATGAAAATATAAGAATTAAAATTCGACATGTTGCATTTAATGTCGAATTTTAATCCTTAAAACAAACCAGAACATTAAAATTCTTAGTAAAATCATCGCTATATTTTACACAATATTTGCTGATTTACATTCTAGATCAGTCACGAACAGTTGTGTGCAGTCGATGTTATTTGGTTTGTCCCTTTGCACTAAGTCATGCTTGTTTGTAAGGTATATGTTCTCCTTGTTCTTAACAAACGTGTGCATATTCAGCCTAAATAATACATTTAGTCTTATCGTCCTATTTATCAAAATTGTTGTAGATCCGGACAAGATCTTCTATGTAACTATGAAACTTTTTTAATTACATAATAAAGTAAAGTATAATAGTAAAATAAGTGTTGAATATTTGAAGGGCAATACTACGTGCATAATTGTTTTCTACTATTCCATACAATATGTATTAATACGCTTATCAGCTTGGTAACTTGATATTCCAAACATTTTTCTCTTGGTGTTCCATCTTAAAATTGACAAGCTATCAACATATTCAATGAATTATTATGTTGTTGTTATCACTACCAATCTCTATAAATAAATAGCATCAGTGTAAAAGCAAAAACAATATTTATAACCAGAAGGTAATTGAATGTATCATTAAATTTTAATTCTCTAATTTAAGATGTGTTATATATCGTTGAAAGATTTCTGTAAAGGATTTGGAGGAATTACTAACAAACTATGATCGAAGAATGGAAGACATCCAAACTGGAGTAATTTATATCTGCCTTATAAGAAGTATTTTATGACAGAGATATCAGCAAGTTCCCGGTGGTTCTAACGAAGAGTAAAATAATTATGTCAATAACTTGGAACAATCTATCTGTTTATCACATTATTTCGACCACAATCCCCATGGTCTGGAACATTTGGCAGATCCCATGGATATATTGTCCGAAATAAGAAGCCAGAACGAAATTCGAAACTATTTAGTATGACAGATGGTTTCATTTGTGTTATTGGCATAGAAAGACATCTCCGGAAAGCTGGGCTACCGGCCACATTTCTATCCAATTAGCCTGTCTGACCAGTAATGTAGCATGACGGGCAGGTTCTATCTCAAGTTGACAGGAGGTTATTTTAAAGGCTTTAAGACTGTATTTAATGCAAAAATTGACATTAACGCCCTACAGGCTTTTTAAAATAAGGCTCAAAGATAGGCAAGCCACTTTACTCAAGGAGTTAATGAACGTACTGGCGAAAATGATATTATTAAAGATGCGCTCTTACTCCCAAATAAGATTTACCAAAGTTAATAATATTGTTTTAATATTCCAAAAAGGATGAATAAATGTCGAAAACAATGGTACTTATGAAGGACACGGAGTTTAATTTGAAAGAAATGAGCATAAAACACGGTATCTGTACCTTATGAGTCTAAAGTAAACCACAATGAATATTTAAGTATTCACCTATCGTTTAATATTTTGGCGCTTTCTGCCATTAAATACATGGTTATAATCTTGTGATCAGTAATTAATATTTTCCATAAATGCATAATTTAGTAAGTTGTTAAAGGTTTATTAGTCAAAGTTGATATTTGTTATACATGTGTATGTATCGATTTTGATTAAGAGTGTCACTTTAAAGTTGTAGTATGCCGACTTTAACGACAAGCAGCTTGCCAATATGGCGTACGAGCATTTCCTGCACATCACTGTTCTCAGTAGCTTTTTTTTGTATATAAGCGTGTTTCAGATTGAGTTAATCGGGTGATTGCATTTGACATCAAAGGTAAGAATAATTAATTAATTATCCAACAGCTCGCATGAGTGAATTGATATTGTTTGTAAATCAAAATATTGCTACTACCTAATGACATTTCTTTCGAAACATAAAATTTTAAATTCGATTTCGTTTGACAAACAGCATTTTCTAAATTACTCTCCTAAGACTCTCTATATAATTGAATAAATCTCACCAGAGACGTCAACTAGGCGATAACAATACAACTTTCAATTACGGCGATTACCAAACAGGTTTCAATTACATGTTCTTTGACAATTCTACAAGGGAATTGACAAGGGAATTGACAGGACGCCAAATCACTCTGATAAAGAAAACCACTGCAGAAAATTACCTGTCACATGATAGCCCTGAACACGCAAGAGGACTTTGTTTCAGTTTATTATCTTGTAAAATTAAGTAAATAATTCTTAGGTGCGGTCTTTAAGTGTCATATAAATTAAAAGGAACAAGTTCAGTAATCACCAATATAACAATCAATTAAATTAAATACACTATGATTGAAGGCAATTAAAGACACATTACATCAGACACAAATTGTACAATATCAGTTCATGTTTGGGTTAAGGTCTTACAACGGTCAATAGAATTATTTAATTCAATCTGTGATTAGATCCGTTTAAGCATGCATTATTCTAACAATGCTTTAACAATACTAATAGCAAATCAACATTTTTGTTGATGATTTCTTTTCTGTGCCAATAATTATACAATATACGTAACCGCTCACAAAATTCGGGTCGAATGGACTTTTGAAATCATTGGCAAAAGCTTTTGGAAAAGGTTCTTGTATAACGGTGGAGATCATATACTTATAATACCACACACTCGTATCTGTGCTTGGTTTAAACTCAAATTTCATTTTTAGGACCAACACTTTGTATTGTTTGTCTATATATTTTTTTTTTTCAATTAGAACAATATCCGCCTTACAACTCTCCGGGGATGAAATTGGCTGGGCTCCCCAAATGCACAAAAATGTACATAATGTGATTTAAATTCCTTTGCTGCGACATGTCACGATCCAAATACAGCTAATGTTAAATAAAGATAAGACAAACACAACAACTGCATTCGTCGTATAGATCTCTTTATACGCACTTCTATCAGGAATAATGTTACTGATGTATATCGCATGATCCTCTTAACTTCGGCAGTGCTGTATGTGTTCTTTTTTCCAGATATAATTACAGCCAGGGTATTACTGCTTTTTCTTATCAGAATGGTGTCTGAATAAACAATTCAGCTCAGACACGATCTTCATAAACAAAGTCTTTCTTGTGTCTAATTTAACTAGTCCAGGATCGAATTTGTGTTCTGTTGTCGGGAAAAATGCTAAATTATTCTTAATCAGTCTAGTAGACACAATTTGCGTCCTCAAGTAAGAACTATCAAATTGGCGGTGATATTTAACTTATGCAAATATTGCCTGCAAGTTTTGAATAATCAATATACCATTGTATCGTGCAAATCGTAACTGTTTTTTTTGTTAACTTAAAACGACTTATACATATGTTGTGCAATACTAGTGAGCAGAAAAGACTGTCGATATGGTTAAGCAAGTGAAAGTAACAATGGAACGCAAATACATAGAGGATAATTGTTCGTTTCAGAGTAAGATCATACTATATTTCACCGAGAGAGCGCCAAAAAGTATATTTCAGGAGTAGTATAATCTCAAGTGATATATATACTTTTGATGTTAACGACGTGAACTATATTAATATGATTTAACACTGAAATGAACACTTATTCTCTCTGTATTTTGGACCTAACACTGCAACAGGCATTGTTTTTTATTGTTAGCCTAAAATGATATTTACATGATATTTAATTGTTGATTTTCAGACTGCCAAACTGTATGCCAATGTAACGTCATTTTGGATATGACGTCGATAAATTTATGTCCCAGTCCCGTGCGCGTTGACGTTTGATTTGAAAGTTAGAGCGGGCATATTTTTCAAAAATATCAAAGTAATATTTCTTTAATATTTTTAATATTTAAAACAGTGAAACATTTTTTTCACTGATATATCTATATACACCACCGAAAAGAATACAAAATGATCTAGTATCTTTATAGCAAAGTTCTTTTATAAAATAACGAAGAAATCAAATGGTATGTAAAGCAATCTTGTATATGTTCCCGATTTCAACCTATTTTAGTTAATGTCATTTTTCAGCATTGAATTTCTTATATGTATACTGAATGAAGTCAAGATGTACGTTAGATGATTATAAGAATGTTCTGAAATAACGTTAATGAAACAACATAATAGCTTTACTCTGCCAATAGAAAGAACGGTAAATGGAATTAAGCTTTGATTTATACTTTCCAATTGTTTCTCCTTGAAATACAGATTTACAAACTAGCACGTTTCCAACCTCAACCGAACGACTTTCCGAGGCTTATTTTTGTATTACCTTCGCAGCTCAAAGTCTAACTTTAAATATGATATAAACCTGATTGCGAGTTCGGGTAAGGATGTTTTCAGTCGAAATTTCTAATGTCGTTGGAATGTTTACTCTAAAAGAATCAGCTGCTTTGACCACAAGTGTAATACTGCCTTCACACAATATTCTTATACCTTTTTTATGAATGCATATTGCATTGTTTACGAGTTTAAAATGCATACATATATATTATCTGTTGATACGATTTAATATCTGTTAAGCGGTTAATTCCTTGAATTCATTCATGGAATTAGTTTTATTTCCTTGAACATTAATATTCATTTATTTTTATTTAAAAGTCTTGAAAATATGGCAAAAGAAGTATTATCTATCCTGCTTCAAAGCGAGTTTTTATCACTTAATGAAGTTTAAAAGACACATGTCAATATAACTGGACTGGCTGCACTGATTGATGTAATTATAATACTCTCTACTTCCCATCTTAGTTACCCCTGAGCTCTAAGTAAGTGACGATGAACTTAACAGACGAGTGGTAGTCTTGCGTGTCAGATTATGACACATTGTTGTTTTTTAAGGTTTCGATGTAACTATCAATCAAACAGCACTATAAGTCAGTATGCATTAAATAGATTTGGTGGCTTACTGCCAATATTTGATGGAAAGATTGCTTAAAAGGAGTCCGGAATACATTTTGTTACTGTCAGACCAAAGTTAATATAAATATTGTTCAAAAATAGGAATATTGTTGGATTGTATATAGTCGTTTAGGGCACAACTTTTCAAGAAATAGAAATCAAACTTAGTTTAATACACATCTCTTGATAAAAGTTGTAAACTTCTTTTTAATGAGATTTGATTTGGTATTGCATTTTGTATCACTCCTAATACATGTACTAAAATTAAAAATAATCAACGTTGTATGCCGTCGAATATATAGATCAATTAATCGGTGGCTGTTATGACGATGTTTCTTTTTAATCCCTGCATTTCGATCCCTACTTTTAAAGTTATTGAAAATAGACAAACACGATTTACAATCTCGAATATGCGAGCATAACTTCCTGAACCCATTTTAACGATTGTTGTTGATGTTTTTTTCAATACTTTCACTGTTTAAATACAGTATTTCTGACCATTATTTAAGAAATCGTTTCTTGTTCGTCCATCAACTTAGTTTCATCATGTTTTACACTGCCTTGCCATAACAAACAAAAACAGGTGCTTACCTTTTAATAATCGTCTGGAACATTTTCAAACCATCCAGTTTATATTGAGTCGCTGCAATAAAGATAAAGACACTTTCAATAGATTTATCAGTTGGAGATTTGTTTTTTCTAACACTGTTCAGACGACCGGAAACAAGTTTCCGACATTTAAGAAAAGTAGTACCTTATTCGTCATAAAGACTCGTCCAATCGTTAAATGCTGGCTACTTGGCTTGTCTTTGTAGTTGTCTTTGTATTTTTGTGACTTTGAGTATTTGATCGCAATAAGAGTTCCAATTTGACTGCTGGACTCTTCTTTTAAGTTTCCATCGTATTATGTTCTTGCATTTGTTGTTTATGTTACAGAAGTATCGGTGCAAATTAGTCTTAAATTACAATATACGGTTTGTCAAGTGATCGAGCGACAGGACAATGGACATTGCTATGACATTTAGTAATTACATATAATGATGTTTCTATATGTATTTGAGAACGTTGTTCAATGCTTTAAACCAGAGAGTCACTACGTTTAAATTTAATCAGTGGAAACTGAGTTACCGCATCGGTGATATAAATATATAGCACTGGCAGAATAAATGTTTGTGTGCGATGGTGATGGTGCTCACAGACATTCGTTATAAGCTGACGAAAAAACGAAACATAACATGTCGTTTACTTTGAGAAATGGAAAAAGGGTCGATAAATTCATTTTATTAAAACGTGAAGAAATAATGTTTTAATGCTCATGAACAAAGCACAAAAAAAAAACATTTAACAAGAATCACAGAGAGTACAAAAAAGTGTAATTGCAAATTAAGGGGTGACACCTATTATAGGTCAGTGTTTCACGAGTTCACTTGAGGTGCAGGCAGGTTTGTGCGTACTCGACCCTCTTGAGACTTCCTGAACGATGAATAGTTTTTTTTCAAGGCATTATATTTTGACAGTTATATGAAGCATACTCTATGGAGACTTTTTTTCATATATGTTTGATAACATAGTATTTTTACCCTCTTATGCATAAAAAATACACTTATATAAGTCTAGAAATGTAAATGTGTTTCTCTTCAGGAGGAAAGTTCCTCTAACAGGGTGATCGATAACAAAAATGTATTGCAGTCCATACCCACCTTTTTTAAGTAAGTGCTTTTACATGTAGCTGTTACGTCTAGCTTTTATGTTATAACAAAACGTTTTTTTGCACGAATGTGCACGTATAGTTACTGGTTGTACTAGACTTGTTTCTCTGCATTTACTACAAATTGAATCTGGTTGGGAAACTTTAAGTACTAGACGCGAGAAACACAAACTTCTTCTCTTCTTTAAAATGAAAAATGGTTTTACGCCAGATTACTTGTCGGTTTTGGTTCCCCAGACAGTAGGACATGCTTCATCAAAAACACTTAGAAATTCATCCAATATATCTAGTTTCCGAGCCCGCACATCTTTTTTATGAATTCCTTCCTTCCTTCTACAATATTTGCATGGAATTCTCTTACAGTTGACACAAAGGCTATAATCAAAATCGTTGGTTTTAAATCATACCTCTATTCTGATAAGCCCAAAACACCTAGAATATTTTATTACGGGAAACGCCGGCTTCAGGTCCTGCACACTCGCCTACGCAACGATTGTAGTTCCCTGAATCACCATATCTATGTTAAAAATATTGTTCCCTCACCATTTTGCATGTGTGGAAGACAGGAGAAAACATACCACTATCTGTTTATTTGTCCTCTCTTTGCTGAACAAAGGCAAACTATGTTTAATACTGTTCAATCTCTTACTGAGGTTACCCTCCGTTGCTTACTATATGGTGATGACACACTGACTGGCGAGCAAAATAGTACTCTGTTTGTTGCAGTTCATCGTTTTATTTATTTGTCAAAAAGATTTGAAAGCCAGTGATCGACTCAAACCACCAACACTCACACATCTTTTACTTTGCCTCTCCTTTTCTTCTTCGTTCTTTCTTATAATATTTTTTTTTCTACCTCAATACAGTTGATTAATTTAGAATAAAGTTGTTGTTTTTTACAATAAATGTTTTTGCATTTAACGTCTATCATTCAATTGCCTAAATTTTAAACATTATTTAATATGAGCTTGTATATTAATATGATTATAACTCCATCACTAGTATCCGCCTCAAATGCTAATTGTAATTTATCATAACAGGGAAAGGAACTCTATTAGTTTATTTCTACCGTTCCAATCCTGAAATTTGATTATGTATTTGTATTGAAATGTTGATAAATTTTGCTCAATAAAATATGTTTAAACCAACAAAAAGCTTTCAATCTAAATGTATATATTTGTTTAAACAATTACAACATTCAGTGTTATTCAATAACACATTCACGACGAACGACATGATTTTTTTATGCAACCCCTGTGGACGACAGATCATGGTGAAATAGTGTTTATTTTGCATAATGGATACTTAATTGATTCTTCGAACTGCCCTACGTCCAACGTGATTCCCAAAACTCTTTTGAGGACTGTCAATATGTCTCGTGAACTCAGGAAGTTCCACAATGTTTTTGAAAACTGCATTAAGCATGATAAATAAGACGTGTTTGATTCAGTTTGCCGGTATAAATATAACCAGATTATAAGAGCCCATATTCACCGCCATTTTACCAGTTGTGTTTGATTTGACAGTTAGGATCAAACGTGGACGGTTTCGTGCAATCATTTTTTTTGTTCGTCTCTCTACACTTAGTAATATTTTGTTTAATAATCGATGTTCTTCTTGTTCCTCTCGAACGTGTGATACGATATGTATATTCAGCCTAGAAAAATACATTTAGTCTTTAACTTTAAATTTATCAAAATTGTTGTAGATCCGGGCAAGATTTTCTATGTTACTTGTTTTCAATAACATGATATATAAAAGTATAAATCAAATCTTGCACTTAACAACTTATAAATGCATCATGTAATACCAGCTTTAGAACAATGATGCTTTTCATTATGAAACTCTATGATCACACAGTTTTAAACCATTTATTTTCTAAGGCAGACTGTGTGTGATGCTCATAGTTTCAAGCAATGACTGCATCGTATCTTTAAAAAGTTTATTTTAATTTATGCATTGAAGTGCTTGGGGTTTACCAATTAGTTTATTATTAATTGTTTTATTATTAAGTTTCCTCAAGTTAATGCATACTTTGATAATATTTACCTTTTACGTGTTTCTCTTTATTCAGGATTGCTGTGATAAGAGTGAGGTTTGTGCACACAAACTGGTTTAAAACCCCATTAAATTTAAATATTACTGATCGTTCTGAGGCGGTACCTAACACTCCTTAATAAACATACCTAGTGTTTTTATATAGTATATATGCACTGTGCTGTTTGTGGAGTTTGGTGCTGTTATTCCATGTTTCTTGTTTGTGATTTCTGTGTGTTTGTGTGTGTTTTATGTCTCGTCTCTGGCGTTTACCCCTGCCATTAAACGGGGTGTATGTTTAAACTCCTGGCAACTGAGCTTGTTTCTGTAGTTTTTCACATAAGTATGGAATGACATATTAGATAATTAAAGGTCAATACTTGGTGACCATTTGTTTTGTACTGTTAAGTACAACTATGTAATAATAAGCAAACAATTTCTTCTTGGGTATTTCATCTTAACAAATATTCATGGAACATTTCTGTTGTTTTTATCACTTCACATCTTTATGTATCAATAGTATCAGTGTAAAAGTCAATGCATATATTTTCAACCATAACGGGTTTTTAATGTATCATTTAAGTATTAATGTTGTTGTTTTTATATCGTTGACACTTTTCTGGAGATCATTTAGAGTAGAGGTTTTACTTACAAAAAGCTTGATCGAGAGTTAAATATATCCCAACTCGATGTGCAGGATTATTTGGAAAACTTCCTCAATACCGATTAGAAAACTCAGTAATATGAATCTGCCTTATATGAATACTTCTATGGCAAAGATAACAGCAAATTCCCGGTGGTTCTAACGACCAGTAAATAGAACTTACTCTAAATACAGTATAGTCAATAACTCGGAACAATTTAACTGTTTACCAAATTATTTCGACCAAATCCCATGATCTACAACATATGGCTGATTTTATGGATTCATTATCCAGAAATTACAAGCCATAAAAATAGTTGAAAACTATTTAGTAAAACAGATAGTAGTTTCCATGGAAATACGTTTCTGGAAAGCTGGGATACTGTCCACATTCGTATTCAATTACTTTATCTGACCAGTAATGAAGCATGACTGGCAGGTCCTATCTAAATGTGCTCGCTCAATCCTTGAAGGCTTTTATAGACTATATTTGATGTTTGGTAGGCATACGCATCTCAAAGAAGTTTTGGTATAAGTTTAAGAAGGTTTTTCAAAAATAGTTTAACACGAATGTGTACCATGTTTTGGCGGAATTTGAGACGGACACGATGATGGCTTTCGGACAAGACAGAATATTTCTGTTTATAAACAAGCAGTGCCATTAGAGATCGGCAAGCCATATTACAATGTACAGGGGATTGGGCAGAGAAAAGTATTAAAGTTGAAGTATGCCAACGTTAATGAAAGGCAGCATGTCAACTTCGGCGAACGATCGTTTCCTGCACATCATTCCCAGTAGTTCTGTCTTTATATGAGCGTGCTTCAAAAATGTATTGATCAGTTGATTGCATTTGACATCAAAGGTAAATCATAATTTGTTCGCATTAGTAAAATGACATTGTTTGATAAATCAATTAATATTTTGCTACTATCTAACTACATGTGTTTCGAAACATAATACAGATTAGAGAGCAATTTGACGTTTGCGTTTTAGTGAAATTCCCAAATGGTTGGTTAATTTAATTGCTATGTAGTATTTATTTTGTTTAACAATTAGTCAATGACAAAATAGGTTTCACTTGCGGTGATTACCAAACAGGGTACATTTTTCAACATATGTACAGGGAATTGACATTAAGCCAAATCACCCTGATATAGACAACTGCTGCTGAAAATTACCTGTCATGTGATAACAATGGACAAGCAAGTGGATTTGGTTCCAATTTATTATTTTTGTAATTATGAACAGCGTTATTTAAGTTTCATATCAATTAAAAAGGACAAGTTCAGTAATAATAAATTTAACAATCAACTTCACAAAATACTCCTTGATTGAAGCCAAAGATACATTATATCAGACCCAAATTATATATATATCGTCATCATCTAATATTTGAGTTATCGATATTAAAAGGTCAATAAAACGATTTAATTCACTCGGGGATTTGATTTGTCCTTGGGAATACGTTTATTTTGCTTTACAATTAATATTCACTCAGACCTGATACATTTGTCATCGGGACATCAAGCGTCAATATGGATAGAGCCAGAAAAAACTCATGTCCAGCTTACACTCTTCATCAGCATCGGCTCAAAGAAGTCCATTTTCCAGCTTTGATGAAAGCCAGCGGATACCCTAATTTTATCCAACACATTCAGCTGGGAAATTAAAACATAGCTTCAAACATTTAGGTAAACATTGAATTATTTTTTTTTTGGTATTCCGAAAGAGTGGAGCTGAAAACTTTCCTTACAGAAAAGCAGAACATTTTACGTTGGAGTTCAACCAGATACCACACACTTTTGTCAATGTTATATTCCCCCAAAGGATGGCATTGTCCATTTTAATACTGCAAGCCTTCAATTCAGTGTGACCTTTTATTCTAGTTTGATAATGAAATTTGCTGAATTGCATTACTATTTGAAATCGTACAATTATTCGCATTTATTTTGATGGAATAAAGATTATATATTGTGGTTTAACAGTTTTTATGTTTAAGACTTGGATATTTTAACAATGTATGAAACGATTTTTTGTTGTGTATTAACGGTAATTAAACCTGATAATTGAAACATGTTCACCGATTTTAACCATCATTGTTCTAGTAATAGGAATTGTGCAATAAAATAAAAATAAAAGAAAGACACCTTCGTATCTTGAGTCGGAAAATCAGACTCTGTGACCATGATTACGAACATTCTTAAGTCGGAGTTCAAACTCAACGGTAAAACTGCAAATCTTCATTATTGTTGAGTTTTGATGATGAAATTTGCAGAATTGTATAACTATTCAAAATTGTACATTTATTTTCGTATAACGAATGGAGTGAAAAAGTTTCTTTGAAATTAATGTCGAGTCTAGTCATGGTCCTGCATGCACGTGTGCTATCAGCATGGTTTAAAATATTTACGACGCTCCATTTAAATAGTGGTTAAGTTGTCATATGAAATTCCAGTATTTGAAGTTTGATAAATTTTCATTGATTTATAAGCGTTTCGTTAGACTCTCGACTTCCTGGAGGTGTTGACAGCGAACCGTCCGGGAATGCGACTACAAGAGGTGAAGTCACTGAGGTTAAAACAGGCGGCCAGCGTTGGAGCTGCTAGCCTTTGAGCTCTCGCTGTTGAATTTACACTGCCACTGGACAGTTTCTGTCATGGAAAAAAATGAATGTTTTCTACTCAGAAATAACACCTAACCACAAGTTATTATCATGATAAAAACATTTCCAGAAAATAAATACGATTATATACGTTGTATTTGTGAACTTGAAATATTTTGGGGGTTTCTATATCTTACATAAAATTTCCACTGTTAGATGTGCAAGTTTCATGGCCATAATTGCATCACCCTAAGTGGGGTCCTAATATAACATAACATAACATAACATTTATTCAGCATTAAACGTTTACACATTCATAGCAAACATAAATTATATCACTTTGTCGTAAAAAGCAAAGACATTGTCAATAAAGAGATGTTATATAATTTCTTACATATTTCTAACAATGGTTTTAGTTATCACATCATGTTAATTTCGTGATCGTAATATAAATGCAAAGCACAAGAATTTACTAATATTTCGTAATGTTTTTTCTTGAATCTGATGACATCAAAGTTCTAAACTTTTGTTTTTTAGGCCAATGGCAAAAATAAGGTTTAAAGTATTCTTTCCTTAGACTATTATAATATGGACAAACTAGAAGGAAATGATTTCGTTTTCAATGACGTTCATGTTGCAATAGGTACAAATTCTATCTGCCCTCGATATATTATGATGTCTACCTGTTTCAATCAATAAATTGTGGGATGAATTCGAAATTCTGTAAGTGCTTTTCTAAATTTGTTCGTTTGTATCGCATCTTCGTAATTTTCTTGTTTTAGTTCATTGTTGTACCAACAGCCCAGTCAGCATGCACATATCGGGCCCATGTGGGTAACTGATCGGCATATCGGCGCGCTGTCGGACCCCTATCGGACCAATATTGTCAAAAAAATGTTCTGAATGAAAATTATTGTGGAGAACATATACAACCGTTTATTCTATCAACATTAAAAACAAATTAATTTCTAGTTAATATGTAAAAGGACATTCAATTTAATATCTTTTCCCGATGATGGACCGTCATCGGGGTGATATCGTAGTGAAATACGCAGTGAATAGAAAATCATACATTTTGCGTTTATTTTTTTTTATTCTGGCACATTAATAAACTTATGCTATATTTAATTTGAATATGTAAAATAAAATTTAAAAATCTAAAAAAGCAAACTATTATTTTATTTTTAATTTACTGCGGTCGTTCCTTCGATTTCCACAAATTGCGCCAAGTCAAACCAAAGTGAAATCAAAACTGAATTAAAACTTAAACAATGGTAAGATCTGTTAATGTTTGTGAAATATATAATATTTAAATATAGTTTATAATTTTATTCGACCTTTTACGTATATTTGGCACCTTGCATGCACTCGATACAGCGTTTTTTGCAAATGTTATCTATTTTCGCGACCCAATTTTTTTTTTAATTGACGCAGCGTTTTGTGATTTGCATAAAAAGATGAGTTCATACTGGTCTAAACGCAATTTTTTTTATCAAATGTCCAAGAACATGTTGATGCTTTTAGTAATGCTATCTCATTGACTGATGATTTTGAATTTTCTCAAAGTCCTAAAAGCAGTCCACATTTTTAAGATGATATTTCAATTTGCTCTTTAATGTCAACTGTCAGATCTGATATCTTGTCTCAAACTCTTGATGATTTCTTGGATAATCAATCTCAGGAACCAGAAGCTGCAGGTACAATTTCCTTTGATGAGTTTGTTGAGGGTAGGTCTGAATATGAAATGTCTGACTCTGATGATGATTCTGATTATGCCGATGTAAATTTATCAACTCTATTGGTTTCCTGGGTAACAACATTCAATATCACTCATGCTTCAATGAATGCATTGTTTTTATTTTTATTTTAGCCGTGTTCCGTCAGCCTCACCTACCCCGTCAAGCCGTGTTCCGTCAGCCTCACCTACCCCGTCAAGCCGTGTTCCGTCAGCCTCACCTACCCCGTCAAGCCGTGTTCCGTCAGCCTCACCTACCCCTTTAAGCCGTATTCAGTCTCCCCCACCTACCACACTAAGCAGTGCTCGGGGCATACATGGAATTTCAGGAAAGAAAAAAGTATGTTTTATCTATTTTAAGATACGTGATAATTAAGGTTAAAATTTAAGTGATCTTTATGATGGCTTCGTAGCCTCTCTATTAAGACAATATATCTTAGACATTTTTCGCAAATAAGAAGTACCTTAAAAAATGCAATTGACTGTTTTGAATGAAATGACGAATCATTATGTATAACAACTCTTCTTGTAAAGGATGCCATTTTTAATTTGTAAGAAAAGTGCAGAAACAGCGTGTTTCAATATAACAAAATATACTACTTTCAATTCGCCTACCATCTTTCGATTGTGTTCGTAAATATGTTAATAGCTCATTTGCATAATTTATGCAAACCGGAAATCTGGTATACTAAACAAATAGCACTATGTACAGTACAGCGCCGATAATATTTCCTTTAAAAAATATCTTGTGGTGTCTTGTCATTTTTTTTTTTTAAATCTGCATTTTAAAATTCACAAATCCTTAATTTTCAACTGATTGTTACTTAGTGTGTACATGTTTATGCTTGGTATCGAAAATATCTAGACCCAAGCCCAAATTTTAGGTATAATAGGGTCAAGCTTATAGCCTATTTAACAACCAAAACATGTCTTTTTGGACTGTGTCGAAAGTTGAATGATCTCTCCATCAAGCCCTGTCAAGGTTTTTTAGGTGCGAAATTTAGGCCCGTTTGTTATAATATCATTATTATTCTCAGAGAGAGACATCAGGTTGACCATCTATCGAGTATTGGGGGATCCTCGGTGAAAGCCATGTCTAAGCGGGTGATGAAGGCTGTTATGAAAAACAGTTTAGCAAAGGAAACAATTGGACAGGGGTAAGGACTAAACAATCGTTTGACTGCCTAAAGTTATCTTTGGCGATTATACGTAAGGATGTTTTTATATAATGTTTAAAAAAAGTGGTTATTTTTCACAAAACTTGGGCAATGTTCAAGTATTTTATTTTAAAAAAGCTTTTGCAAGCTTGCTTAACTTAGTTGTAGCACAATGGACTGCGAATCCAGTGGCAAGAATTTATCTAAGGGTGAATTATTGGAAATAGATATATATTTTTTTTAAATGGATGTTATTTAAAATAAATGAATCATTTTTCTTGCCTATATCTACATACCGGTATATAAATGTAGCTTTTATAAAGTATAACCATTCCCCATTTCCAGTATAATAGTTCCTTCAACATAGTTAAACACACAACTAATCAGGTATCAAAACGGTATTAACTGGTCTGTCAAGTTGGGAACAAAAGTTTCTAGCCATATTGTAAACCTTATAGAAATTACTATATTTTTCAGGTGCTGTGAAACGAAACTTCCCCTCTAGTGATAATAGCGTGACGGAGTACTTCATAAGAGACTGGCTGAGGAACGCTCGAGACCGAGATGGAGAAAGACAGAAGAGGATGAAGCACTCGGACACTAGCATTCTTATGCCAAACGTTCAGGAACAATACGATGAATACTCCAACTAATGTATATACATTTATGCGTTGACGTGCCGTAGATCACCATTTATTCTACTCCATGATAGCGCTGTAGTGTAGTGAGGCAAATCACGTATCACTAGACCAAGCTCATATCATAATTCTATGGTATTAGGAGGTGTATTGTAAACATGCAGCTTCTATAGAAATGAACTGTATTTACATGGAGAGAAAAGTCATCATGCATTTGTTTGATCTAGAGTTTAAGAAGAAATTTAACACCTATACAAATGCACTGTGTTTAAGAGGTATAATACTCCTCGTGCATTCTGTGAACAAGAGTTCACATTTAGTATAAGAGAGTTTTGATGATTAGTTCAAGCGTATAAACAATATGAATGTTATCACTCCAACCAGAAGATCCATCCAGGAGAAGATAGCAAGAAAGAGGAGACACAGAATACACCACCCAAAACTATGTACTTCTGTTGTATGAATGTGTGATTTAGGCAAGCCATTATTATAGAAAACACTATTTGAGCCTTGTCATAACAACAAAGTTGTCAATTTTAATGTTAGTTGCCTTTCTTCAAATTCAGACTGTTCCTGTTGCATTGGTATCATATTAATAATATTCCATCTACAGGGTGGAGGCTGTATTAGAGTAATTCTTCTTGAAACTTATAGCGTAGTCTTTGTCATATGGACGCTATGTTCACTTTACTGAAATGTTTCCGTCCTCACATCCTCCCATTTCTGATCAAACATTCACATTTTTCTTTTATACTGACAGGAAATTAACAAAGATAAGCCTTGTTTTGATTTATAAACCAGAAACAGCCAGTCTTAAAATATTTCGAAAGTGTTAAATATGTCTTCATTAAATTAATTTAGCACATGATAAAAAATATATTCATTGTCAAAGATTTGTACACTATAGTTGAAGTAAGTGATTCTTCATTCATTTTCAAATTGTTTGAAAGATGTATTTGAAAACCATGAATAGACTATTGCAAGTTGATAAGTCTCGGATATTTACTCAAAATATCCCTCATTAGATTCTAGTCAATTTTCATTTGATTTGTTTGATTGAAATGACATTTTCCGAGATTGTCTTCTTTTCAAAAAGCCCTCATAAAAGTAATTTTAAAGGCAGTTATTCTGCCAATTAGGGTTAGTTTGCATTTGGTTAGTTCATCACTGCTCCAATTTATTTTTCCAGTTCAGTTTCTGACGCAGAAAGTCCTGTTATAAAACATTTCTAAGGAACATTAGCTCTTGTTTTAAGTAGCTAAGGCTATTTCTTTGACTGCGCTTTTAAATTTTTAGGTAACTTTTTTAGATTGACAGGGTATGTTTTGGATTAAGAGGAGGAACAAAGCTTAAAGGTGTATAAAATATAATTGACCATGATTTTTAAGGACCACATAGTTATTGTTCTTGTTGTTCATATTGTTCAAAGTTATTGTTCAGAATTTTAATCTGTTTCAATATTGATAATATACCATAGTAATTCATATGTTGTTAAATATTGGTGTTTACAGTGAACTAGTCTAGTCATTTTCCTTCTTGCCAATTTTTTGTGTGCCAAATTATGTTTTATTTGTTATATATGATTTGTACTTAATTGTACTTAATTTTTCTTCTATCAATTTAATAAACTTCACCATAGTTATCATGATTTTTAAAGGAGAATAAATGTGCAGCACATGATTATTATTCATTGTTTTTTTTCATAATAATTATATACTATTATACTCATATCTGATAAACTTGATCAGCAGAGTAGTATACAATATTGCAATGTATTGTATTTGTGTTTATTGGTTAATTTAAGAAAAGAAAAGTATTAAGAGACTTTTAACAACAAACTGTTACATCATTGACAAACAATCTTTTTATTTTATCAACAATTTGAAAGTTATCAAACAAGTTTTTTTGGGCCGAACTGCTCAAGCAATTCCGGTCTGTAGATTGGCGATGTCTGTCTGTCAACAATTTGGTTAATTTTTTTGGTTCAAGCAAAATCTCAGCACTGGAAAGGGGTACAAACTTAAAGCTTTGCCTGAAGTTTACCAGTAACAAGTTATATTGATTTCTGAGTAGCGGCTAATTTAACATAAGCTTGATATATAGTTTATTCGAAATGTGATAATGGTTGATCAAATGCCAAAAATCAATGATATCGGTAACAGTTCGCAAACTGTGATGATGGACCGCTAAATTTCCGATAATAAAAAGTATATCGGGCCCATATCTTACCAATATCGACAATTTCCGATAAGGGACCGATCAAATACCGATGGGCAAAACGACATCGGACCAATATCTCAAACGACAAGGGACCGATATTGAACACACATCGGGCCCATATCTATCCGATATGGGTTTGCTAGCTGGGAGTATGTTTCTAATCTGTTTGATTCGTTAATATCTGTATTCCACGATTGTTTAAATATATCAATAATTGTTTGCTTTATTATTTGGATGGGGATTATTTGTATATCTTGAGTGTACCATATATCAGACATTCCAATTTCATCTAATATAGTTTTTACATGGTAAGCCCAATTTAATCCGTTATAGTTATTGTTGTTATCATATCTTTCTTTAACATTGTATAAGTATGCTTGGAAAGATAATTATTATCAAAATTCAATATTCTTATCCAATAATACTTATTTTACGCTCTACTACCATTGGATGTCTGCCTAATTCTCCATATAATGCAGATAAATTGGTGCTTTTTCTGACATTAAGAATTTTCCTCATAAATTTACAATGAATTAATTCAATGTCTTTTGACGGGTGGTATCCGAAAATTTCTGCACCATAATTAAGGATGGAGCCAATAAGACTGTCAAAAAGTTTACATTTATCTTTTATGTTAAGGTTTAATTGATTAAAAACAATAAACAAATTATGTAAGGCATACATGGAGTGTTCTGATACATGTTTCTGTGTTCTATTTCAGTTGCCATTCTTAAATAAAGTTATACCTAGATATTTGAGGGTTTCAGTTATTTCTAAATTTGTATTATTAAATGTGAAGTTATATTTAGTTTTTCTACCTCTCTCAAATATCATTATTTTTTGTTTTTGCTGTGTTAACTTTTAAATACCATAGGCCACAGTATACTTGTAGATCATTAAACATATTTTGTAAGGCTATAGGTGTCTGGGCAAAAAAAGACTGCATCGTCAGCAAATAAAAGTAAGTATAATTTTACATCATTTATACTACAAACACCATCTATATTATGATTAATGTTTGAATATATATCATTCATGAAAAATAAAAACATCAGACTGGAACTGGGGTCCCCCTGTTTCACACCGATGTTTGACGTAAAGAATGGAGACAGGTTTGTTTTATATCGTACACATGCTTCGACAGAACTATACGTTGTTTATGTTAATAAGTGTAATTCCTCTATAATGGTTGGGGTCTTCAACGTTTCCGCCTTTAAAAACAGGGACGATAATACCTTCTCCAAAAGATTTTGGATACTCTCCCGTTATAAAGATATAGTTATATAGTATCGAAAGAAATGATGCTATGTGGGTGAATATATTTTTATAAATTTCTGCGATTATATTATAAAGTCCGCTACTTTTATTATTATTCTGTGAGAAGACTGCTTCTTTAAACTCTGTTAATGTTATTTCTTAATCAAGGTAATCGTCATTAATATGTATCATGAGGTTAGGATTATCATCAGTATTAGTGGTACTGTACAAGGTTTTGAAAGTTTCATATAATTCTTCAACCTCTAAATTTACACCAGTTCGGGGAGGTTTTTTATACTGGTTCTTTACTATTTCCAAAAATCCTTTGGTATTGATTTGCTGAGGTTTGCTAAAACTTCTTTTTCCTTTGTATTATATTTGTTTTTATTTATACGTTTTATCTTATTGTAGTTTGTCTTCGCTGCAATATAATCACAACGTAAAATTGCGCAAGTTTTATTACGTACATATTTATTTCTAGCCTTCTTGAAATTGGATCTGGCATTATAGCATTCTGCATTAAACCAAGGCTTTTTATTAGGGTGTGAAATCTTGCTCGTTTTAACTGTTTTTTTCAACAGACATGCACGAAGCTGCATCCTTAATTATCTGTATAAATGAATTTGTAATATTATCAATATCTTTGTTAGAATGTATTTGTTCTGTAAGCATTAATAATTGTTCACTTTGTAAAGATATCGAGCTTTTTAGTTCCTCAATTTTCAATGGATCCCATTTAATATATTTTTGTTTTATATTATCGTTTCAAAACTGTTTTATCACCTGTATGTTTTATATTGTCTGGTATCACTTTTTTTATTAAAAGTAAAAATATCCCTGAATGATCTGATAGTTCGTTTGGTTCCAGAATTTGAAAGTTCGAAATATGATTGATATCCTGTGGTTTTAATAGTAAATAATCTACTACGCTCGATCCTTTCATTGAATGAAATGTATAATCTCCCACACCTTTATCGCCGTGCAGTCGACCATTACCAATAATATAAAACGTGGATTGGCAGAGTTCAATCAGGCGTTTACCATATGTATCGAGCACGTGATCTCTATAAACACGTGGTGCAATATAAACATCATCTGACAGCTGATTGCTATTATCAATATACCTGTCAAAGGAAAGAAAATCTGTAGCGCTAGAAGTTCTACTATTAAGATCTCCTATAACAAAACATTTACCAAGGGGAGAATATTTCTCGAAACCAAGTTGTATTTCATCAAAAAAGTCAAATTGGTTATTTCTTATAACTTTTGAATTAATTGGAGGAATATATGTGTTACAGATGTATACATCATCGTTAATATAAAATAAATCCTTTGATAACTTAATCCAAAATATACCATGCTGATTTTTCTCAACGATTTCAAACTGTTTGCTTAATGATTGGCGATAATAAATCGATAAACCACCGCTATATCGGCCTTTCTTGGTGTTATGTGACTTACTACCGGTTATATGTTCACAAAGATAATCATTAATGTCTAGGTTTAAACAAGTATGCTTGGAAATCCATGTTTCTGATAGAAAAATAATATCATACTGCTTAATAATATCAATAAAGTAAGTATCTTGGATTTTTCTGGAAAGGCCATATATATTCCAGGATAAGAGTCTTAAGTGCGATCCCTCTTGATTGTCCTAGGCACTGTTATTAACTGGGTCACAAAGTTTACAGTTAACAAACTTTTTTGTAAGTTTCTGTCTATGTACAGTTTGTTCCCTATGACTCTGGTCGTCTTTCCTCGATCCTCGGCTTCTTTTGAGAGTGGGTAGAACGCTTTCCGGGCGTCGCGATATTCCTGTGGTGATTGGATTCCGATCCCACGGCCTTGGTTTTTGAGAGCTGTTTTAACGTCCGACTCTAACGACTTCACTCGCACTGCCTCCCTTGATGTTTAATTGTGAAACTTAACAACAATGGGGCGGGTTCTCCCGGTCGCTTTAGCTCCCAGTCGGTGGGCACGGTCGAAGGCAATGTCGTCTGTGTTCAGCTGTAAGTGTAGCTTAATCAGGTCTTTAACTAGTTCGTTACAGTTTTCAGATGGAGTTTCTGGTATGCCATAGAATAGGAGATTATCTCTCATCGAACGAGCTTTTATGTCCAAGAGTTTATCTTTTGATTTTTCTGCTTCTTGTTGATAAGATTTTATTGATGTTTCCGCGTTTTTGCAAATTGTGTCTTAATGTTTAACTTGTTGTTGTAGTGTCTTAAATTCTGTCTTTCGCTTGTCGTTTTCGTCGCTGATGAAGACGCCCGATTTCTCTATGTCATTAACTTTTGTCTCAACTGTACCCATTCTAATATACGTGATTTAGTTATACGATGTAACTATTGATTTAAACAAAAGATATTTGGATAAATCTACAATTAGGGCCTAAAATAAGGTGAAAAACAGCTTATTGATGATGCTGTTGCAATTTCTTTTGTTGTAATTCCTTTCCACAACATGGATCGTTGCCTTTAAGTGTATACCGCATGTCTGCATCCTTTAAATGTATGATACAATGTCATTTCATGCGAAAAATATTACTTTGTTTCTTTTTTTAAATATTCAACTGCAAAGTTTATTTAAATGGGAAGGGACACATATTGATTTTGCTAGATGTTGCATTAAGTGTTTTGCAAGAGCTTGAAACTGTTCCAAAAGTGCAATTTAACAAACAAACTTCGTAAACATGTTATCATAGAAACAATCGATGTAGGGATGCTCTTCAAATCGCTGTTTATCCATGATATTAAGATTTGCAGTTTTGAGTCCTGGATACTTTGTAACACAAAATCGTTACTTTCAATTTTTAATATCACATCCAATATCATAGCTATTTGTTTGAAATATATCTCAATACAACCAAAATATGGGAATTGAAGAAAACACGTCTCACGATATGTTGGTAATTTAAAGTGATCCCAGTGATGATATAAAGGATATTTGTTGATCCCAGTGTAAGATCGTATTTTGTTTCACGAGTGTTTTTTTGTTAAGCCCAAGAGTGAAATAAATAGAGGATCTCAAATGAGTGCTTATTTTGCGAAGTATTTACATTGTGTGTTATTAAGATGTTTCATCGACAGGAAAGACAATCGCCCGACATAAAAACTTTTTATTAACAATAAAAACCTAAATAAAGTCTTAATTATTAATCGATTTTCAAAGGATTTACTTAAAAACAACAAAAAACATATTTCAATCCATTTGAATCAAGCAAATAAATAATTGTCATAACTGCGTGACGTCATTAGTAATCACGCGAGTGTGTACATGTTATTGGCGGTTGAATTTTAAAAACAACTTAAGTCAGCGTCACAGTCGTTTTCATTCGTGCGAATTCGCTTTGTAGCTGGTCGATTACAGCATGGATTTTTATGTATTTTCGGCCTCTTTACATTTCTTTCCGCGACGGTGTGGTTGATAAAGCTCACAACATAGTCCTTCTCCGGCCAGGAAATTAACACAGCAAAACATTACATTTTAACGTTTTTATTATATTTATCAAAATCAATACTCCAGCATATAAATGATATTTAAAGCTAACAAAATAATTCCATTTATCCCTAAGTTTACTTTTGAAAAACAAAACAAGAGTTTTCGTATGAACGGACAGACGGAGAGAAAGACAAACACGTAAATATTACGAAAATAACAACAAACTTTATCAAAATGATTCAAGGATTTTGCTCAACTTAAAATGAATATCACAATAAAGGAAACAAGACAAAATGCTTTCACCAGACATGTAGTTGTGTCAACGGCAAGTAAGCAAGCATGTTCAAAATGTAAGTTTGTATTTGTTGTATTAACTTCTTTAAGCATCTTAGCAAGCTAAAAACAAAAACAAAACATACTCAGCTGATGCTGAAAACGAATTTCTGGAAAAATGAAAATAATTTGATATCATCTTTTAAGAGAAAAATCATTCGAGTTAATAAAATTCAGTGTTTTAGAAATAGTGAAGAATATGGAAAATGCGTACGATGGTGTGGTGTATATTATAGTAATACATCATTTTTGAACTTATTTAAAAATGTTTATCAATTATATTTAGTCCACATATACATTTAAATCATAGTATTAAAACAATCGATCAATTCGTAATCGATCGATTTGAAGTCATAATTTAAAATCTAACACTTTCTGCATTCAAATGTTCCATCAACTTAAGAAAGGAAAAAATGTCACATCAAAATCAGAACGGAAAATGTTACATTAATTGTCAATCGAAGAAGTCGTTTCAACTTAAGAATGCAAAACTAACAATGGAAGAATTTCATTTCAAAATATAAATGAAAAAAAATGTTTCATTAATCGGAAATGGAAAAATGTATTTTCAATTTAAAATAGAAATGACACATCAAATGGCATCGGAGGAATGAAAGATAAACAAAGGTTGTCATATTAACTTAAGAATGTCAAATAACGAGATCTGTCGTAAGACAGCGCGCTCGACTACGCCCCTTTGACTTAGAAGTGAATACAATTATAATGTATAATGTGCCTGTCAAAAGCAATAAAACAATCAAATTAAAAAGTGAACAAGAATCACGATGTGACAAAACCAGGTTTTTATTGATTGGCAGAAGAGATTCAGTTTCAACTGCTCTCTTCTATTTTTTGTAACAGTGACCTTGATTCTAAGGGCCCCAAATACAATCCCATGGAAGTCATCCATGAACTCTTCCTACATATCATGTTTAGTAACAGTATGTCAGCCATTACTGAAACAGTAATCTATTTTTAGAAACACTGACCCTAGGGGTCCAAAAGGCAATCCATTAAAGCTCTGCATAACCTTGTCCCATATACCAAGTTTGGTCACACTATGTCAACCCTTACTTGAGTTATTCAGTACTAACCATATTTCTATTTTTAGCAACAGTGACTTTGACCTAGACCATAACTCTCGGGGCCCAAAACACAACCTCAGGGAAGGTCTCTATAAATCCTTCCTATGTACCAAGTTTGGTCACAATATGTAGACCCTTACTAAAGTTATTAAATACCAACCCTTTTTCTATTAATAGTAACCTTGACCTTGATCCTAGGGGCCTCAAAGCATTCCAATAGAAGGTCTCCATAACCTCTTCGTATTTACCAAGTTTGGTCTCTTTATGTCAAACCTAGCTAAAAAGCTAAAATTATTCGATACATAAGGTGACTTTGACGCTGCCCTCCCACTAGCCCGCAAGAACAATGACGCAAGTCATTCATTATGAAAATGCGGTTAAGAATATAACAATGTGCTTTTCAAAGAAATAAAAAAAACAATCAAGGGCTATAATTTGTATGTAGTGTTAAAATGGAGTTATGCTCCTTGTTGTAAGATGGCCGTCAGTAATTCTGCGTAGTATTTAGTGCATTGAATGAAGGGTATATAAGTTTTTTTTATTAAAATCCCAACTTGCCCTAAAACTTTAACCTGCCCTTAAACTGTAACCTAAGTCAATCAGGGGCCATAATTTGTATGAAAGATAATATGGAGTTATCTTACCTCATTATGTGATGGCCCTAAACAACTGTGTGAGGTATGAAGTAAATTGAATGAAGGGTATTGCACTTATAAGTGAAAATCCCAACTTGCCCTAATACTTTTACCTGCCCTAAAACTTGAACCTAAGTCAATCAGGGGCCATAACTTGTATAAAGGATAATATGGAGTTATGTTACCTCATTGTGTGATGGTCCTGAACAACTGTGTGAAGTAGTAAGTCAATTGAACGAAGGATATAGAAGTTATTAGTAAATATCACAACCTGCCCTAAAACTTTAATCTAAGTTCCATAGTCAATCAGGAGCCAAAATTCATACAAAGGATAATATGGAATTATCTAACCTTATTATGTGATGGCCCTGAACAACTGTGTGAAGTATTAAGTCAATTGAAGGAAGGGTATTGGACTTATAAGTGAAAATCCCAACTTGCCCTAAAACTTTAACCAGACGCCGACGCCGACGCTGGGGCGAGTAGTATAACACTCCTTATTCTTCGAATAGTCGAGCTAAAAATGTCAATTTAATATAATGTTGTCACCTAAGAATAAGAATATGTTATCAATATACGGTTGTCAGCTAACTATTATAATGCATCATTACTTTGTCACCGACTACTTTAGAATGTCTCAACTATAAAAGGTTGCAACATCAACAGAAACACGTCATATCAACATTGAAAAGTCAAATTAATATAAGGTTATCACATCTACTTAAGAACTGCCCATCAACATTGGAATGCTACATCAAGAACAGCTTGTCACATCAAACATTAATGTAAACCAGTATTCTCAATCAATGTATTAAAAATTCCCTTTTACATCGTGTTTCCCTCCAAACGGCATCCATTTTCTTCACTGAAATAATAAAATGCAAGTATGTATAAGGTATAACAACACATCTAAATTAAGTGTTCATTATTTCTTCTTCTTCTTCTTCTTCTTCTTCTTCTTCTTCTTCTTCTTCTTCTTCTTCTTCTTCTTCTTCTTCTTCTTCTCAATCCCTCTTCATCCTCATCACTATCATCATCGTCTTCACCTGTCATAATCTTCATCAGTCATAACCTCTATCTGTTATAATCATCCTCTTCATAATCATCAACAGCAGCAGCAGCAGTAGCAGCACCAGGAGTAGAAGCATTCTTCTTCGTTTTAATCCTCATCTTCATCCTTATCCTCACCCGCCTCCACATCATCATTTTCCGAAAGCAAGACACTAATCACTATCCATTTCAGATTTAACCCTTGGACTCTCACTAACTGTACGCATTTTACTCATCACTATTATCATTATCTTTTTTTAAGCAATATATAAATGAATAAGGTTTCAAGACCTATCCTCACCTCATCCAGTCCCGCTATGAGCCATCGCCTCATTGGTGGGCTGTCATCAGTAGCCAACTCCACTGCAAGGGGCATCTCTCCGGGTGGATGGTTGGACCCTTCCGGTACAGTGGACCCTAAAACATTTAAACAGAAGCAGCACCATATGTTCCCATATAAAGTGAATATAGAATTGAATCAAGTACAATAATAATACAAACAAATATGAAACATATAAATAAAAGTGCTTAAAAACTGGTATTATCCAAAAAAATAAAATAATCAGGTTTTCTTAAGCATTGCCATGTGATGAATAAATTATTTATAACATTCAATCTAACAAACCCGAAGTCCGATCCAATATACAATACTATATGTATTGAAATACACGAAAACTAAATAAACATTTTCTACTACACGGGTTCGGTTAAAGAGATCTTGGGAACAATGCTGGTGCCTTTTAGCATGTTCACTGTAAGATTTCAAAAACCAACAGAAAATGCCTATTCATTTATGTGTATTTCTTTAAAAAAGAAAATTTGACTTATTGATTGAAACAGATTTTCGGACTTTCAACAAGTTCTAAAAAAGCTAGCAAAATGAAACATAACTTTGTTGATGGTGTTGTCCACAGCAGCAGAGGAAGCGAACTCCAGTGCTGGTAAAGCCGCATCCCGCCAACCTGAGTAAATTAGATTAATTAACTTTGAATGGGCAAAACTTGAAAAGTATTGACGAATCGATGCCCAAGTAAGCAATAATCTCTTCTTCTTCTTCTTCTTCTTCTTCTTCTTCTTCTTCTTCTTCTTCTTCTTCTTCTTCTTCTCACTCCCTCTTCATCCTCATCACTATCATCATCGTCTTCACCTGTCATAATCTTCATCAGTCATAACCTCTATCTGTTATAATCATCCTCTTCATAATCATCAACAGCAGCAGCAGCAGTAGCAGCACCAGGAGTAGAAGCATTCTTCTTCGTTTTAATCCTCATCTTCATCTTTATCCTCACCCGCCTCCACATCATCATTTTCCGAAAGCAAGACACTAATCACTATCCATTACAGATTTAACCCTTGGACTCTCACTAACTGTACGCATTTTACTCATCACTATTATCATTATCTTTTTTTAAGCAATATATAAATGAATAAGGTTTCAAGACCTATCCTCACCTCATCCAGTCCCGCTATGAGCCATCGCCTCATTGGTGGGCTGTCATCAGTAGCCAACTCCACTGCAAGGGGCATCTCTCCGGGTGGATGGTTGGACCCTTCCGGTACAGTGGACCCTAAAACATTTAAACAGAAGCAGCACCATATGTTCCCATATAAAGTTAATATAGAATTGAATCAAGTACAATAATAATACAAACAAATATGAAACATATAAATAAAAGTGCTTAAAAACTGGTATTATCCAAAAGAATAAAATAATCAGGTTTTCTTAAGCATTGCCATGTGATGAATAAATTATTTATAACATTCAATCTAACAAACCCGAAGTCCGATCCAATATACAATACTATATGTATTGAAATACACGAAAACTAAATAAACATTTTCTACTACACGGGTTCGGTTAAAGAGATCTTGGGAACAATGCTGGTGCCTTTTAGCATGTTCACTGTAAGATTTCAAAAACCAACAGAAAATGCCTATTCATTTATGTGTATTTCTTTAAAAAAGAAAATTTGACTTATTGATTGAAACAGATTTTCGGACTTTCAACAAGTTCTAAAAAAGCTAGCAAAATGAAACATAACTTTGTTGATGGTGTTGTCCACAGCAGCAGAGGAAGCGAACTCCAGTGCTGGTAAAGCCGCATCCCGCCAACCTGAGTAAATTAGATTAATTAACTTTGAATGGGCAAAACTTGAAAAGTATTGACGAATCGATGCCCAAGTAAGCAATAATTTCTTCTTCTTCTTCTTCTTCTTCTTCTTCTTCTTCTTCTTCTTCTTCTTCTTCTTCTTCTTCTTCTTCTTCTCACTCCCTCTTCATCCTCATCACTATCATCATCGTCTTCACCTGTCATAATCTTCATCAGTCATAACCTCTATCTGTTATAATCATCCTCTTCATAATCATCAACAGCAGCAGCAGCAGTAGCAGCACCAGGAGTAGAAGCATTCTTCTTCGTTTTAATCCTCATCTTCATCCTTATCCTCACCCGCCTCCACATCATCATTTTCCGAAAGCAAGACACTAATCACTATCCATTACAGATTTAACCCTTGGACTCTCACTAACTGTACGCATTTTACTCATCACTATTATCATTATCTTTTTTTAAGCAATATATAAATGAATAAGGTTTCAAGACCTATCCTCACCTCATCCAGTCCCGCTATGAGCCATCGCCTCATTGGTGGGCTGTCATCAGTAGCCAACTCCACTGCAAGGGGCATCTCTCCGGGTGGATGGTTGGACCCTTCCGGTACAGTGGACCCTAAAACATTTAAACAGAAGCAGCACCATATGTTCCCATATAAAGTTAATATAGAATTGAATCAAGTACAATAATAATACAAACAAATATGAAACATATAAATAAAAGTGCTTAAAAACTGGTATTATCCAAAAAAATAAAATAATCAGGTTTTCTTAAGCATTGCCATGTGATGAATAAATTATTTATAACATTCAATCTAACAAACCCGAAGTCCGATCCAATATACAATACTATATGTATTGAAATACACGAAAACTAAATAAACATTTTCTACTACACGGGTTCGGTTAAAGAGATCTTGGGAACAATGCTGGTGCCTTTTAGCATGTTCACTGTAAGATTTCAAAAACCAACAGAAAATGCCTATTCATTTATGTGTATTTCTTTAAAAAAGAAAATTTGACTTATTGATTGAAACAGATTTTCGGACTTTCAACAAGTTCTAAAAAAGCTAGCAAAATGAAACATAACTTTGTTGATGGTGTTGTCCACAGCAGCAGAGGAAGCGAACTCCAGTGCTGGTAAAGCCGCATCCCGCCAACCTGAGTAAATTAGATTAATTAACTTTGAATGGGCAAAACTTGAAAAGTATTGACGAATCGATGCCCAAGTAAGCAATAATTTCTTCTTCTTCTTCTTCTTCTTCTTCTTCTTCTTCTTCTTCTTCTTCTTCTTCTTCTTCTTCTTCTTCTTCTCACTCCCTCTTCATCCTCATCACTATCATCATCGTCTTCACCTGTCATAATCTTCATCAGTCATAACCTCTATCTGTTATAATCATCCTCTTCATCATTATCAACAGCAGCAGCAGTAGCAGCACCAGGAGTAGAAGCATTCTTCTTCGTTTTAATCCTCATCTTCATCCTTATCCTCACCCGCCTCCACATCATCATTTTCCGAAAGCAAGACACTAATCACTATCCATTACAGATTTAACCCTTGGACTCTCACTAACTGTACGCATTTTACTCATCACTATTATCATTACCTTTTTTTAAGCAATATATAAATGAATAAGGTTTCAAGACCTATCCTCACCTCATCCAGTCCCGCTATGAGCCATCGCCTCATTGGTGGGCTGTCATCAGTAGCCAACTCCACTGCAAGGGGCATCTCTCCGGGTGGATGGTTGGACCCTTCCGGTACAGTGGACCCTAAAACATTTAAACAGAAGCAGCACAATATGTTCCCATATAAAGTTAATATAGAATTGAATCAAGTACAATAATAATACAAACAAATATGAAACATATAAATAAAAGTGCTTAAAAACTGGTATTATCCAAAAGAATAAAATAATCAGGTTTTCTTAAGCATTGCCATGTGATGAATAAATTATTTATAACATTCAATCTAACAAACCCGAAGTCCGATCCAATATACAATACTATATGTATTGAAATACACGAAAACTAAATAAACATTTTCTACAACACGGGTTCGGTTAAAGAGATCTTGGGAACAATGCTGGTGCCTTTTAGCATGTTCACTGTAAGATTTCAAAAACCAACAGAAAATGCCTATTCATTTATGTGTATTTCTTTAAAAAAGAAAATTTGACTTATTGATTGAAACAGATTTTCGGACTTTCAACAAATTCTAAAAAAAACTAGCAAAATGAAACATAACTTTGTTGATGGTATTGTCCACAGCAGCAGAGGAAGCGAACTCCAGTGCTGGTAAAGCCGCATCCCGCCAACCTGAGTAAATTAGATTAATTAACTTTGAAAGGGCAAAACTTGAAAAGTATTGACGAATCGATGCACAAGTAAGCAATAATCTCTTCTTCTTCTTCTTCTTCTTCTTCTTCTTCTTCTTCTTCTTCTTCTTCTTCTTCATTTTTTTTTTCTTCTTCTTCTTCTTCTTCTTCTTCTTCTTCTTCTTCTTCTTCTCACTCCCTCTTCATCCTCATCACTATCATCATCGTCTTCACCTGTCATAATCTTCATCAGTCATAACCTCTATCTGTTATAATCATCCTCTTCATCATCATCAACAGCAGCAGCAGCAGCAGCAGCAGCAGTAGCAGCACCAGGAGTAGAAGCATTCTT
>NC_069124.1:43231377-43233877 GCF_026914265.1 Mya arenaria | reverse complement strand
AACAAACCCGAAGTCCGATCCAATATACAATACTATATGTATTGAAATACACGAAAACTAAATAAACATTTTCTACTACACGGGTTCGGTTAAAGAGATCTTGGGAACAATGCTGGTGCCTTTTAGCATGTTCACTGTAAGATTTCAAAAACCAACAGAAAATGCCTATTCATTTATGTGTATTTCTTTAAAAAAGAAAATTTGACTTATTGATTGAAACAGATTTTCGGACTTTCAACAAATTCTAAAAAAGCTAGCAAAATCAAACATAACTTTGTTGATGGTGTTGTCCACAGCAGCAGAGGAAGCAAACTCCAGTGCTGGTAAAGCCGCATCCCGCCAACCTGAGTAAATTAGATTAATTAACTTTGAATGGGCAAAACTTGAAAAGTATTGACGAATCGATGCCCAAGTAAGCAATAATCTTTTCTTCTTCTTCTTCTTCTTCTTCTTCTTCTTCTTCTTCTTCTTCTTCTTCTTCTTCTTCTTCTTCTTCTTCTTCTTCTTCTTCTTCTCACTCCCTCTTCATCCTCATCACTATCATCATCGTCTTCACCTGTCATAATCTTCATCAGTCATAACCTCTATCTGTTATAATCATCCTCTTCATCATTATCAACAGCAGCAGCAGTAGCAGCACCAGGAGTAGAAGCATTCTTCTTCGTTTTAATCCTCATCTTCATCCTTATCCTCACCCGCCTCCACATCATCATTTTCCGAAAGCAAGACACTAATCACTATCCATTACAGATTTAACCTTGGACTCTCACTAACTGTACGCATTTTACTCATCACTATTAACATTATGTTTTTTAAGCAATATATAAATGAATAAGGTTTCAAGACCTATCCTCACCTCATCCAGTCCCGCTATGAGCCATCGCCTCATTGGTGGGCTGTCATCAGTAGCCAACTCCACTGCAAGGGGCATCTCTCCGGGTGGATGGTTGGACCCTTCCGGTAGAGTGGACCCTAAAACAATAAAACAGAAGCAGCACCATATGTTCCCATATAAAGTTAATATAGAATTGAATCAAGTACAATAATAATACAAACAAATATGAAACATATAAATAAAAGTGCTTAAAAACTGGCATTATCCAAAAGAATAAAATAATCAGGTTTTCTTAAGCATTGCCATGTGATGAATAAATTATTTATAACATTCAATCTAACAAACCCGAAGTCCGATCCAATATACAGTACTATATGTATTGAAATACACGAAAACTAAATAAACATTTTCTACTACACGGGTTCGGTTAAAGAGATCTTGGGAACAATGCTGGTGCCTTTTAGCATGTTCACTGTAAGATTTCAAAAACCAACAGAAAATGCCTATTCATTTATGTGTATTTCTTTAAAAAAGAAAATTTGTCTTAGAAACAGATTTTCGGACTTTCAACAAATTCTAAAAAAGCTAGCAAAATGAAACATAACTTTGTTGATGGTGTTGTCCACAGCAGCAGAGGAAGCGAACTCCAGTGCTGGTAAAGCCGCATCCCGCCAACCTGAGTAAATTAGATTAATTAACTTTGAATGGGCAAAACTTGAAAAGTATTGACGAATCGATGCCCAAGTAAGCAATAATCTGTTCTTCTTCTTCTTCTTCTTCTTCTTCTTCTTCTTCTTCTTCTTCTTCTTCTTCTTCTTCTTCTTCTTCTTCTTCTTCTTCTTCTTCTTCTTCTCACTCCCTCTTCATCCTCATCACTATCATCATCGTCTTCACCTGTCATAATCTTCATCAGTCATAACCTCTATCTGTTATAATCATCCTCTTCATCATTATCAACAGCAGCAGCAGTAGCAGCACCAGGAGTAGAAGCATTCTTCTTCGTTTTAATCCTCATCTTCATCCTTATCCTCACCCGCCTCCACATCATCATTTTCCGAAAGCAAGACACTAATCACTATCCATTACAGATTTAACCTTGGACTCTCACTAACTGTACGCATTTTACTCATCACTATTAACATTATATTTTTTAAGCAATATATAAATGAATAAGGTTTCAAGACCTATCCTCACCTCATCCAGTCCCGCTATGAGCCATCGCCTCATTGGTGGGCTGTCATCAGTAGCCAACTCCACTGCAAGGGGCATCTCTCCGGGTGGATGGTTGGACCCTTCCGGTACAGTGGACCCTAAAACAATTAAACAGAAGCAGCACCATATGTTCCCATATAAAGTTAATATAGAATTGAATCAAGTACAATAATAATACAAACAAATATGAAACATATAAATAAAAGTGCTTAAAAACTGGCATTATCCAAAAGAATAAAATAATCAGGTTTTCTTAAGCATTGCCATGTGATGAATAAATTATTTATAACATTCAATCTAACAAACCCGAAGTCCGATCCAATATACAATACTATATGTATTGAAATACACGAAAACTAAATAAACATTTTCTACTACACGGGTTCGGTTAAAGAGATCTTGGGAACAATGCTGGTGCCTTTTAGCATGTTCACTGTAAGATTTCAAAAACCA